>NC_087337.1:0-306666 GCF_037043105.1 Vanessa tameamea
ACCTAACCTAACCTAACCTAACCTAACCTAACCTAACCTAACCTAACCTAACCTAACCTAACCTAACCTAACCTAACCTAACCTAACCTAACCTAACCTAACCTAACCTAACCTAACCTAACCTAACCTAACCTAACCTAACCTAACCTAACCTAACCTAACCTAACCTAACCTAACCTAACCTAACCTAACCTAACCTAACCTAACCTAACCTAACCTAACCTAACCTAACCTAACCTAACCTAACCTAACCTAACCTAACCTAACCTAACCTAACCTAACCTAACCTAACCTAACCTAACCTAACCTAACCTAACCTAACCTAACCTAACCTAACCTAACCTAACCTAACCTAACCTAACCTAACCTAACCTAACCTAACCTAACCTAACCTAACCTAACCTAACCTAACCTAACCTAACCTAACCTAACCTAACCTAACCTAACCTAACCTAACCTAACCTAACCTAACCTAACCTAACCTAACCTAACCTAACCTAACCTAACCTAACCTAACCTAACCTAACCTAACCTAACCTAACCTAACCTAACCTAACCTAACCTAACCTAACCTAACCTAACCTAACCTAACCTAACCTAACCTAACCTAACCTAACCTAACCTAACCTAACCTAACCTAACCTAACCTAACCTAACCTAACCTAACCTAACCTAACCTAACCTAACCTAACCTAACCTAACCTAACCTAACCTAACCTAACCTAACCTAACCTAACCTAACCTAACCTAACCTAACCTAACCTAACCTAACCTAACCTAACCTAACCTAACCTAACCTAACCTAACCTAACCTAACCTAACCTAACCTAACCTAACCTAACCTAACCTAACCTAACCTAACCTAACCTAACCTAACCTAACCTAACCTAACCTAACCTAACCTAACCTAACCTAACCTAACCTAACCTAACCTAACCTAACCTAACCTAACCTAACCTAACCTAACCTAACCTAACCTAACCTAACCTAACCTAACCTAACCTAACCTAACCTAACCTAACCTAACCTAACCTAACCTAACCTAACCTAACCTAACCTAACCTAACCTAACCTAACCTAACCTAACCTAACCTAACCTAACCTAACCTAACCTAACCTAACCTAACCTAACCTAACCTAACCTAACCTAACCTAACCTAACCTAACCTAACCTAACCTAACCTAACCTAACCTAACCTAACCTAACCTAACCTAACCTAACCTAACCTAACCTAACCTAACCTAACCTAACCTAACCTAACCTAACCTAACCTAACCTAACCTAACCTAACCTAACCTAACCTAACCTAACCTAACCTAACCTAACCTAACCTAACCTAACCTAACCTAACCTAACCTAACCTAACCTAACCTAACCTAACCTAACCTAACCTAACCTAACCTAACCTAACCTAACCTAACCTAACCTAACCTAACCTAACCTAACCTAACCTAACCTAACCTAACCTAACCTAACCTAACCTAACCTAACCTAACCTAACCTAACCTAACCTAACCTAACCTAACCTAACCTAACCTAACCTAACCTAACCTAACCTAACCTAACCTAACCTAACCTAACCTAACCTAACCTAACCTAACCTACCTAACCTAACCTAGACCTAACCTAACCTAACCTAACCTAACCTAACCTAACCTAACCTAACCTAACCTAACCTAACCTAACCTAACCTAACCTAACCTAACCTAACCTAACCTAACCTAACCTAACCTAACCTAACCTAACCTAACCTAACCTAACCTAACCTAACCTAACCTAACCTAACCTAACCTAACCTAACCTAACCTAACCTAACCTAACCTAACCTAACCTAACCTAACCTAACCTAACCTAACCTAACCTAACCTAACCTAACCTAACCTAACCTAACCTAACCTAACCTAACCTAACCTAACCTAACCTAACCTAACCTAACCTAACCTAACCTAACCTAACCTAACCTAACCTAACCTAACCTAACCTAACCTAACCTAACCTAACCTAACCTAACCTAACCTAACCTAACCTAACCTAACCTAACCTAACCTAACCTAACCTAACCTAACCTAACCTAACCTAACCTAACCTAACCTAACCTAACCTAACCTAACCTAACCTAACCTAACCTAACCTAACCTAACCTAACCTAACCTAACCTAACCTAACCTAACCTAACCTAACCTAACCTAACCTAACCTAACCTAACCTAACCTAACCTAACCTAACCTAACCTAACCTAACCTAACCTAACCT
This sequence comes from Vanessa tameamea, assembly GCF_037043105.1. NCBI lineage: Eukaryota > Metazoa > Arthropoda > Insecta > Lepidoptera > Nymphalidae > Vanessa > Vanessa tameamea. The sequence continues at coordinate 2,255 of NC_087337.1, forward strand.
AACCTAACCTAACCTAACCTAACCTAACCTAACCTAACCTAACCTAACCTAACCTAACCTAACCTAACCTAACCTAACCTAACCTAACCTAACCTAACCTAACCTAACCTAACCTAACCTAACCTAACCTAACCTAACCTAACCTAACCTAACCTAACCTAACCTAACCTAACCTAACCTAACCTAACCTAACCTAACCTAACCTAACCTAACCTAACCTAACCTAACCTAACCTAACCTAACCTAACCTAACCTAACCTAACCTAACCTAACCTAACCTAACCTAACCTAACCTAACCTAACCTAACCTAACCTAACCTAACCTAACCTAACCTAACCTAACCTAACCTAACCTAACCTAACCTAACCTAACCTAACCTAACCTAACCTAACCTAACCTAACCTAACCTAACCTAACCTAACCTAACCTAACCTAACCTAACCTAACCTAACCTAACCTAACCTAACCTAACCTAACCTAACCTAACCTAACCTAACCTAACCTAACCTAACCTAACCTAACCTAACCTAACCTAACCTAACCTAACCTAACCTAACCTAACCTAACCTAACCTAACCTAACCTAACCTAACCTAACCTAACCTAACCTAACCTAACCTAACCTAACCTAACCTAACCTAACCTAACCTAACCTAACCTAACCTAACCTAACCTAACCTAACCTAACCTAACCTAACCTAACCTAACCTAACCTAACCTAACCTAACCTAACCTAACCTAACCTAACCTAACCTAACCTAACCTAACCTAACCTAACCTAACCTAACCTAACCTAACCTAACCTAACCTAACCTAACCTAACCTAACCTAACCTAACCTAACCTAACCTAACCTAACCTAACCTAACCTAACCTAACCTAACCTAACCTAACCTAACCTAACCTAACCTAACCTAACCTAACCTAACCTAACCTAACCTAACCTAACCTAACCTAACCTAACCTAACCTAACCTAACCTAACCTAACCTAACCTAACCTAACCTAACCTAACCTAACCTAACCTAACCTAACCTAACCTAACCTAACCTAACCTAACCTAACCTAACCTAACCTAACCTAACCTAACCTAACCTAACCTAACCTAACCTAACCTAACCTAACCTAACCTAACCTAACCTAACCTAACCTAACCTAACCTAACCTAACCTAACCTAACCTAACCTAACCTAACCTAACCTAACCTAACCTAACCTAACCTAACCTAACCTAACCTAACCTAACCTAACCTAACCTAACCTAACCTAACCTAACCTAACCTAACCTAACCTAACCTAACCTAACCTAACCTAACCTTTTTTTTTTTTTTTTTTTTTTTTCTCGCTGGAAAAACGCGTTACGCGCTTCCCCCACGTGATGGAAGGTGGGGGGGTGTGTGGGACTCCCCGGAGCCCTGGACGCCGAGTGCGCCCAGGTACGCCGGGTTTACCCACTAAAAAACCAGCGGTACCCTCTCCGTCTTTCGGTGGGCGCCACGGGATCGCTTGCGCATGCTACCGTGACGCCCTGACGGTCGGCCCGCCTATGCGGGCCTCCAACACCTAGAGGGGGTTCTCGGGGTACTGAGACCCCCCCTAGTCCCTGCGACGCCTATTGAGGCGGGGGGAGAAGGTGCGCGTAGCGCTTTTTCCTCCTCCCCGGTCGTCAACCTAACCTAACCTAACCTAACCTAACCTAACCTAACCTAACCTAACCTAACCTAACCTAACCTAACCTAACCTAACCTAACCTAACCTAACCTAACCTAACCTAACCTAACCTAACCTAACCTAACCTAACCTAACCTAACCTAACCTAACCTAACCTAACCTAACCTAACCTAACCTAACCTAACCTAACCTAACCTAACCTAACCTAACCTAACCTAACCTAACCTAACCTAACCTAACCTAACCTAACCTAACCTAACCTAACCTAACCTAACCTAACCTAACCTAACCTAACCTAACCTAACCTAACCTAACCTAACCTAACCTAACCTAACCTAACCTAACCTAACCTAACCTAACCTAACCTAACCTAACCTAACCTAACCTAACCTAACCTAACCTAACCTAACCTAACCTAACCTAACCTAACCTAACCTAACCTAACCTAACCTAACCTAACCTAACCTAACCTAACCTAACCTAACCTAACCTAACCTAACCTAACCTAACCTAACCTAACCTAACCTAACCTAACCTAACCTAACCTAACCTAACCTAACCTAACCTAACCTAACCTAACCTAACCTAACCTAACCTAACCTAACCTAACCTAACCTAACCTAACCTGTTCCATACCCCGGTGAAAGGGACAAGTATGGAAAAGAGCCCCAGGATGATCTCGACACCACCAAACCAGACTGAGACGACAGAAACGTCCAGTACAAGTGAGACTTCCCAAGTCAGAAAAAGCATAGGAGAATGGGAAACGAAAGGACCACTCATTAAGAAAGTGAATTTAATACAAGAAAACAAAGAAGTACAAAAACGAGCCTCAACCGAAGTTCTTAACATTTCACCGGGCAAGAACAAAGAGCAGGTGAAGTCCACCGACAGGGTGACCCAGGCCCGGATCTGGCTCCGGAAAGCGAAGACCCACCTTAGTGAGTCTCGCAATCTGAAGACAGATCTGAAGGCCGGGATCACAATGGCGCTGGACGAAATGTTTAAATTGATAAAGGAAGAGGCAGGAGACACGAAAAAAGGACAAGTGAAAAGAGACGGTACCTTCATAAAAGAGAAGAGTGAGAAAGGTACAATGACAGAAAGAGAAGAAGCAAACACAGAAAATAGGGAAGTGATAGAAATACTGAAAATACAGATGAAAAAAATGGAAGACACCTACCTCGAAGTTGGGAAAGTGCGAGAGGCCATCACGACCCTACAAAATTCCGCGACAACACAACCGAGGACCTATGCAGAAGCAGCAACAGCAGCAAAAAACCAGAATCATAGGGAACCGGCATTACACTCCATTCTAATCGCACCAAAAGATGACAAAGACACCGGAGACCAAGTTTTGGAAAGAGTACGTAAAGCGGTCAACGCAAAAGACGGATGGATTACGGTGGAGAAGGTGCGCAAAGTCAAAGATCGAAAAGTAATAGTGGGCTGCAAAACAAAAGAAGAGAGAGATAAACTAAAGGAACGGCTGAGGTGTGTGGAGGAACACATACACGTGGAGGAGGTTAAAAACCAAGACCCCATGATAATTCTAAAAGATGTTCTCGCCGTGCACAATGAAGAGGAAATCCTCACGGCTTTAAGAAATCAAAATAAGTCAGTGTTCCACAGCCTCAACAAACCGGACGATAGAGTTGATATTAAATATTATAAAAAAGCGAGAAATCCACACACTAGACACGTCGTGCTCAGGGTCTCTCCGGCTATCCACAGCAAAATATTACAAACCGGAACGGTGCACATAGACATGCAGAAGATAACGGCCTTAGACCAGTCCCCCCTAGTGCAATGTTCCATGTGCCTAGGCTATGGACATGGGAGGCGCTTCTGCAAACAGACTGAGTTAAAGTGTTGTCACTGTGGAGGACTCCACTTGAAAGAAAAATGCCCCGACTGGATAGCCGGAGCAGCACCACGCTGCGTAAACTGCACCAGTGCAAAACTGGAAGACGCTGAGCACAACGCCTTCAGTGACCAGTGCCCGATACGGAGAAGGTGGGAGGCACTAGCTAGGGCTAAGATAGCCTATTGCTAAGGTGGTCCCCAGCCGTTCCAGGGTAGGCAACCTCACCAGGAAATATGCAGTAGCCCAAGCCAACCTCCAGCGTAAGGAACTGGCAACAAACGAACTCATGATAGAGGCCAGTGAACATAAAACCGCATTTGCGTTGGTCCAGGAGCCATATGTGGGCGGCGTGAGAAGAATGAAGGAATACCGCGGAGCGAGAGTCTTCCAGAGCACTGTTATAGGAGATGGGACTGTGAAGGCAGCCATAGTTGTCTTTGACGACGACTTGGATGTCATCCAGTGCCCGAAACTTACCAACAACAATATTGTTGTAGTAAGGATCCGAACCAGCGCCTGGGAAATCGTAGCGGTGTCCTTCTACTTCGAACCGGATCAGCCCATAGGGCCATACCTGGACCAAATTAAGAACATCAGAGAGGAGCTGGGCCCCACAAAACTACTGATAGGAGGAGACTGCAACGCAAAGAGCACCTGGTGGGGTAGCACCATAGAGGACCACAGGGGAGAAGAAATGTCCGGGACCCTGGAAGAGTCCGAACTACAGGTACTCAACGTAGGGAAGACACCCACGTTCGACACTATACGGGGGAACAGAAGGTTCACTAGTATAGTGGATATAACTGCATGCTCAATTGACCTGCTGGAACTAATAGAAGATTGGAGGGTAGACCAAACCACCACCAGCTCCGACCACAATACTATTTTATTCAATATCAAATTGCAAAGAAGTAAGGGTATAAAAATTGAAAGAACCACAAGGATCTTCAATACCAAAAAAGCCAATTGGCACCTCTTTGTTGAGACTTTAGCGCAGGCAAAAACCGAAAATAAACTCAGCCAAACATATATAAAAAACATACGTAACAAAGAGGATCTTAAACACCTAGTAAAAATATATATACAGGCAATTACGACAGCCTGTAACAAAAGTATACCCTTACAGAGTAATAAAATAGTACTTACCATCCCGTGGTGGAGCGAAGAGTTATCTCAACTAAAGAGGACCATGGTGAGATACAGACGCAGGATCAAGAATGCCGCGAAATCCCGAAGAGAGCATGTAGTCGAAGAGTACCTGAAAAAGAAAGAAGAATATGAGTGCCAAGCCAAGAAAGCCCAAATAAAAAGTTGGAAACAGTTTTGCGAGAAACAGGATAGGGAAGGAATATGGGACGGAGTGTATAGAATTATAAGAAAAACCACCAGGAGACAAGAAGACTTGACCCTAACCAAAGATGGAGCACACCTAAACCCCAAAGAGTCAGCTGACTTGCTAGCTGAGACGTTCTACCCCGAAGATCTCGCTAGCGCAGACAATGTCCACCATCGCCGCACCAGAGAGGCGGCAGAGCGAATAAACGACAGGCAGGATGATGAGCATCACGACCCGCCGTTTATTATGCTGGAATTAAAGACCGCGATCGGAGGATTTAATCCAAAGAAGGCTCCAGGGGCGGATGGTTTCACCGCGGACATATGTGGTCGAGCTATATGCCAGGACCCGGACGCCTTCCTTGCCCTATACAATAAATGCCTAGAAATAGGATACTTCCCGGACATCTGGAAGGAAGCCACAGTGGTGGCATTGAGAAAACCGGGCAAGGAAGATTACACGAACCCCAAATCCTATAGACCTATAGGCCTGCTGCCGGTGTTGGGGAAGGTCCTGGAAAAGATGACAGTAGCAAGGATTAAATGGCAGCTGATACCGCGTTTTAGTACTCGCCAGTTCGGATTCATGCCCCAGAAGAGCACCGAAGACGCCCTCTATACCCTGATACACCATATCAGAGGGTTGATTAAGCTCAAAAAGCTTGTCACCCTGGTGTCACTGGACATAGAGGGTGCCTTCGACAGCGCATGGTGGCCAACTATCAGAATCCGTCTGGCTGAGGAAAAAGTACCGGTAAATATCAGGAGGCTACTAGATAGTTATCTCGACGAAAGGAAAGTCAGACTCAGGTACGCAGGGGAAGAAACGGCAAGAGCCACAAACAAAGGATGTGTGCAAGGGTCAATAGGTGGCCCTATCCTGTGGAATCTCTTGTTAGACCCACTATTACAGGAAATGGAGAGAAGGAAATTCTTTTGCCAGGCGTTCGCGGATGATGTGGTGCTAGTTTTTGCGGGAGACACCGCTCTAGAGATAGAGGGACAGGCCGGAGCCGCCCTGAGCTTTGCTCACGAATGGGGTGTTGCGAACAAATTAAAATTCGCACCCCATAAGACCTGCGCCATGGTAATGACCAATAAATTAAAATACGACACCCCACGTTTGAGCATGGCCGGGGTGGATATCGGAATGTCCGACGAGATAAAGATCCTGGGGCTCACGATAGATAAAAAGCTTACCTTTAACAAACATGTCGCGAATATATGTGCCAAAGGCACAGACATATATAAAAGATTGTCGAAAGCCGCGAGAGTGAGCTGGGGTCTACACCCAGAAATAATTAGGCTTATATACAAAGCAGCAGTAGAACCAATCATTACTTACGCAGCAGCGGCGTGGGCGCCTGCGGCGGGAAAACTTGGGGTACAAAAATATTTGAATGCGGTTCAGAGAGGTTTCGCCCAGAAGCTCTGTAGATCCTACCGCACAGTCTCCCTGAACGCGGCACTAGTACTGGCCGGGATACTGCCTCTTGACCTAAGAGTAAAGGAAGCAGCCGCACTTTACGAGGCACGGAGAGGGTCATCCCGTTTAGTGCTGGGCGATCGAGAGACCGAACGAGCGGCTGGATTTGCGGACGCTCCTCACCCGGCGATGCAGATGGACCTGGAGATCCGAAGTCTCTTGGACCAGAACCAGGTAGACCAAAACAATGTGCAGCAGGTGCGAATCTTCACCGACGGGAGCAAGATTGACGGCCGGGTCGGGGCCGCATTATCCTTATGGAATAATGAGGTCGAGACCAAGGCGGTCAAACTCAGCCTACCCGCGTACTGCACAGTCTACCAGGCGGAACTCCTGGCCATCTGCAGAGCCACTGGCGAAATCATCAAAAGCGGTGGGAGTTCCTTTGGTCTGTACAGTGACTCCAGAGCAGCGCTGGAGACTGTAACGGGCCAATGGAATCTTCACCCGTTAGCGGTGGAGATCAGACGCAATTTACATCGGGCTTTGGTACAAAGCAAGATAGTATCCTTGTTTTGGATCAAAGCCCACGCGGGTCTCCCCGGTAATGAACGCGCAGACTGCCTGGCGAAGGAAGCAGCGCTCTCGAGCCGGAGAAAGCCGGACTACGACCAGGTTCCGGTTTCATTCGTCAAGAGGAACATTCGTGAGAAGACTCTCGATGAATGGAACCGGCGATACCAGTCGGGAGGGACGGCTTCCGTAACGAGAGCGTTCTTTCCGGACGCGGTAAAGGCACACAAAACAATTCGGAACATAAAACCCCAAGGCTACCTAACGCAGATGCTCACGGGCCATGGTGGATTCTCCGATTACTTGTACCGGTTCAAGTGCAGAGAGAATCCATCATGCCTATGCGATCCACAGGCGGTGGAATCGACGCTGCATTGCATACTAGAGTGCCCTATCCATCAAACGGATAGATTTAACTTAGAACAAAAGACGGGGGTGAAACTTGATAAGAGTAACCTACCGTATTTGATTGACAATAAAGAACACAGTGCTGATTTTATGCGCTACTGTGAGAAAATATGTAAAATTGTAAATATCAGAAATGTAGATGAATAGGAAAATAATATTATTGGTTTAGCTGTAAGTATTTATAAAATGTTTTAGATTAGATGTAAGCTTTTAAATTGTATAGTATATTGAAATTTTGAATTATTATTTTAAATTGTATATAGTATATTGAAATTGTAAATTGAAAAATGTAAATAAAGACCCTGAAAGAATATCAGGGGTAAAGGGAGGAAAAAACGAGCATAGAAATTGACTTGCTGACAACGGGGTTTTTAGCCGGTAAGAGTCCGGCACTGCCTGGGCCCTCCATTCCCAGGCGTCCATGATGGATTTTCCCCGTTGGTCTTTAACTTAGTAAATAATATAGAGGGAGCAAAGTATTAAAAAAAAAAAAAAAAAAAAAAAAAAAAAAAACCTAACCTAACCTAACCTAACCTAACCTAACCTAACCTAACCTAACCTAACCTAACCTAACCTAACCTAACCTAACCTAACCTAACCTAACCTAACCTAACCTAACCTAACCTAACCTAACCTAACCTAACCTAACCTAACCTAACCTAACCTAACCTAACCTAACCTAACCTAACCTAACCTAACCTAACCTAACCTAACCTAACCTAACCTAACCTAACCTAACCTAACCTAACCTAACCTAACCTAACCTAACCTAACCTAACCTAACCTAACCTAACCTAACCTAACCTAACCTAACCTAACCTAACCTAACCTAACCTAACCTAACCTAACCTAACCTAACCTAACCTAACCTAACCTAACCTAACCTAACCTAACCTAACCTAACCTAACCTAACCTAACCTAACCTAACCTAACCTAACCTAACCTAACCTAACCTAACCTAACCTAACCTAACCTAACCTAACCTAACCTAACCTAACCTAACCTAACCTAACCTAACCTAACCTAACCTAACCTAACCTAACCTAACCTAACCTAACCTAACCTAACCTAACCTAACCTAACCTAACCTAACCTAACCTAACCTAACCTAACCTAACCTAACCTAACCTAACCTAACCTAACCTAACCTAACCTAACCTAACCTAACCCAGTTTCCCCCCGTCCGCCGACGCGTAAACACTTATTCGAAGTCGCTCCGCAAAGTTTTAACTTGTTAAAATACAGATTTGTGGTAAAAAGTTGTCCGATTTGGACGAATTTGGTGTCAAAAGTTGAGGATTTGTGCAGTGTACATAGTGGTGAAAATTTAGTGCCGATCGGATTTCTTTCCACCCCTTTACAGGGGAAAAATCCTGAAAAAGGTAAAATTTTACTACTATTTTTAAATACGCTGCCAAATCTAAAGCGGTGAGGCATACTTTTTAACGTACCGTTTTAAAGGCCTCTGTTGCCCGCAACTTTTGGCACCATTTCCAGATTTTTACCACCAAAATTGGATGAGATATTAACAAAAAAACAATTTTAGGGCGTGGTCAAAAATTTTGATCCCGCACACCTGGAATTGATTTAAAGTACTCATCCGATAGAATAAAATTTTCCCCACTCGTTGGTGGTTTCGGCTTTAAAATCGGAATATTTTTGGGAGAGTTACAGGCAAAAAACCGTAAAACTCGAAAACCAAAGATATTCAAACTGATTTTAAAAATCGAAACGATCGACGACCCCCCCCGTTTTTTATTAAATTAGTAACCTATCTACTAGATTAATAAATTTCCAAAATTTCAGATTTTTCCAATTAGCAGTTTTGATTTTATTAAAGATTTAATTTTTTGTTTACGCCACGAGGCCCCCTTTCGGGGCCCCTGCCATAAATTCCGAGTGTGAGGTCCTTCTGGCCTCAACTTTTAAAGCTAAAATTTGAAAGAAAATTTTAAATACACCTACAGACCTCGGAGCTACAACCGTTTCAGTAGTTTTTAGGGGAAAACTTTTTCCAGGTTTCCCGGAGATAAGTGTAACCTATCTAGAATTACTCGGGACGAGAAGACCTTTCTTGTGATACCAAACTCGATACTCCTGGGTCACCTGGTCGCCGAGTTTTTATATTACTGTCAATTTTGACATTTAAGGCGGCCATCTTGAAAAACTTAGAACCACAATATCTCGGGTTCTAATCGTCCCAGGAGACTGGGGTTTGGCACAGGATTGGTCTGGCAGCCTCCGGAAGCTATTCCCGTCACCGATAGGAACACAAAAAATTGACAGATTTTTTCGTCGTAGTTGACAGGACCATCGCGGGGCAACTCACGGGAGCCCACGCAGGCCAATATCCGACCACCAGTTTGGTCAGGAGTGAGTTCCAAAAATTGGGCCGCCATATTGGTCGGCCATCTTGGAATTTTAAAACATCTATAACTCCTTAAGGAATCATCCTAGAGAGCCCCGGTTTGCTCCTGTGAACGTTGTTTCCTGACGTTATTAAAATAGACATCTGTCAAAAAAGTTGTTTATAGGCGGCCATTTTGTTTATCCAGAGCGGAAAACTTAAACCCCAATATCTCCGTAACCAGTAGTCCTAGAGTCACGCGGTTTCCTTCACCGTGTCAATACAGGGGCACTCTACCGATTTCACCCTAATTCCCCTGGGTCACTCCCTCTTAAGACATACCTCGCCCAAAAACTTTCAGAAATGTCTGAAAAAAGCGAAAGTTTCGGCACGGCCGCTTCGAGGCAAAGCAACAGGAAACCGTGTGTGGCGTCGCCTAGCGCCAAACATGGCAAACTGACTGCGAGGGAGACATTAAAGGCTAGGAAACAGCTGGACCTAACCAAGACAAAGATGAAAACATCTAGCAATCCATCACAGAACCCAGCAGAGATACCTATAATTAACATCACCGAGTTTAAGGGCCCTGAGGATATCAGATCAGCTGCCAGTGAAGGCGATGCAGAGCCAACAACATCTACTCCGGAAATTGATCGCTTAGATCGCCCCAAATCCGACTCCGCGTTGCTGAGAAAGATAACAACCATAAGAGCCGCAACCCAGGCAACAGTGAACGACAGTATTCGCTCGGTTTCCGAACCTGGGGATCTGGAGGGTTCCTTCACAGGAACCTCAGATATCTCGATTGGCTGTGGAGGTGCTCTGCACGAAATTCCACAACTGGCGGCTGCACTATATCAGAAGTGTAAAACTCGTCTAGAGGAATCCAGAAATCTCAACCGTGACATAAGGGAAGAAGTCAGCAACGGGATGAATGGCCTCTATGAAATGATTTTGAGATTGGCTGACTCAAGAAACCGTCACATAGCGGAGAAAATGCGCCTGAAGGCCCACTATGAGCATTTGGTGGCCAGAATTGAGGCAGCGCATGGCAAGACTCTGGTGGAAATAAAAAGCCACCATGAGTTAGATAACAAATCACTTATGGAGAAGGTTGATAAAACATTTAAAGAGTCTGAAGCTGCGCGCTGGCTGGTCTATGAACTTGAATCTAAGTTTAACGACCAGCGTTCAGCGCTGGAGCAGCTCAACAAAACAGTTGAGACCCTGCGTGATATCAACCGCATAGGACATGATCAAGTCATAGTAAATGAAGACCTCAAAACCCTGGTGAATGAGTTGAAAACGCAGAATAAAGCTTCTGAAATCGATGCCCCAAAAACTACGCAATACCCCACTGAGGGCGCCACCAAAAAAAAGAGCTACGCAGAGGCACTCATTAAACCAAGCTACGCTGTAGTGGTGGAGTCGGCTGACCCACGGCACTGCAGCGATGACATAGTTAAGAAAATAAAGGATAAGGTTGACGTTATTGAGTTGGGCATTGGTATCAGTGGAGTGAGAAAAGTCAAGAATCAAAAAGTAGTCCTTACTTGCTCAACCGATAAAGAAAGATTGGCACTCTCTAAAGCGATTGCAGGGACTGATAGTAAATTAACTGTGGCCACTCCTAAAGCCAAAAAACCTCTCCTAAAACTGATTGGAGTGTCGCACGACCTCGACAACGACAAAATAGCGGAAGCTTTAATAAAACAAAATCGTCACATCTGGCCCGAAGATATTAAAGAGGACGACAAAAATGTCAAAATAATACGTAAACAAAAAGGCCGCAATTCCGCTATGAGTAACGTTGTCGTGGAAGTGAGTACCACCATTTGGAATTGTATGAGGGATCGGAAGGTAAAACTTGGCTACCAAATGATCTTAGCAGTGGACCAATCCCCAGTTCTCCAATGCTTTAAATGCATGGGTTTTAGTCACAGGGCCTCTGAATGTAGAAATAAAACGAACTGTGGCTTCTGTGGTGGTGACCACGACACAAGACAGTGTGGAGCCCGTAACACAACGCCCTGTTGCATAAACTGTCCTGAGGGAAATCGAGCTCACCCGGCGTACTCCAAAGACTGCCCGGAATGGCGTAAGTGGGACAAGATTGCCAGACAGGGAGTATCATACCTGTAAATAGGACACCACAGGAGACTCAACAGAACAAAACTTAAGATCTACAAGGGGGTCACTAATTAAAATGGCCCAATGCAATCTGGGGAGAGGTTTTGCGGCTACACAAGAATTTTTACAAGCGGCCAGTAAGAATAAATTCTCAATCGTTCTGTTACAAGAACCATACGTCGGCGCACAAGGAACGGTATCTTGCCGTTTCCCGACGTACCAAAAAAATATCAATAGAATAAAACCAGTAAAGTCTGCCATTGTGGTTCTTGACCCTAACTTAAAAATAAATTGTAACCTTAGTATTGTCACTGAAAATATTGCATGCATCACCGTAGATTTAGTTAAATTTAGACTAGGATTAATTTCGGTATATTTAGAAGCAGACCTAGACATAAGTACACAAATATTAGAATTAGAAAATATCATTCATTCACTGAACACAGAACAAATCATCATAGCGGGAGACATCAATGCCAAAAGTCAATGGTGGGGCCATGATACTGAGGACGATCGGGGATCGTTATTCGCCAATTTCCTGGCGGCTAATGATTACGAAATCGCAAATATAGGTAACACACCCACATTCTACACAATAAGACGAAACATACCCTATAAGAGCTGCATTGATGTAACATCTGCAAAACAGGAAATCATACACCTTATCGAAGATTGGCGAGTTAACAAGTCCATGGTGACCACTTCAGACCATAGAGCTATAACATTCACCCTAAGGACACATAACAACAAATCGACTTTAACCAGAAAAACAACAAGAATTTATAGGACAACCAAAGCGGACTGGTTAACATTCAAAAAAGATATAAAACAAATAGCCAACAGTAAACAATTAACACCAGAAAAAATCGAGAACATTAGTAATACTAATGAACTCGAAGCAGCTGTTCAAGCCTACGAGGAATGCATGAGGACAGCTTGCAGTAGCTCAATCCCTGAACTAGGACCTCCGAAAAGGAAAGAAATAAATTGGTGGAATGCAGAACTAGACCAGCTCAAAGCAGAAGTCAACAGACTGCGTAGAAAAATAGCAAAGGCAAACCCCCGGAGGAAAAATTACATAATAAAAGAATATCTAGAAAGCCTCGAGCTATACAAGACCTCAATAGCGAATACAATCACTAATAGCTGGAAGAACTTCTGTACCAAACAAGAGAAGGAATCCATGTGGGACTGTGCATACAGAATAATTAAATACTCAGACAGAACCCATGATGAACCCAATCTTAGAGGTACAGGGAATACTGATCTTAACCCCCAAGAATCTGCAGACCTGCTGGCGAAGACGTTTTACCCTCTTGATAATAATGAGGAGGATAACGAATATCACGAGAATATTAGAATTGAAGTGGCAAATCATATGGAGAAAATAACTAAAATAAACAGCAACCCCCTGTGTAACCCCTTCACACACCAGGAGATAATACACGTCTTGGATAATATCAGTCCATCCAAGGCCCCAGGAATAGACGGATTTACAGCGGACATCTGTAAGAGTGCATACGAGGCACTACCAGAAGTGTTCCTGTGCATTCTAAATAGATGTCTTGCACTGGGATATTTCCCCAGGGTATGGAAGAAGGCCTACATCCGAATCCTTCGGAAACCCAATAAGGAAGATTACTGCCATCCAAAATCTTATCGACCAATCGGCCTTCTCCCCATAAACGGAAAAATCTTGGAAAAGTCCTTATGCAATCGACTCACCTGGACACTAGGCAATAAAGGTGCCATAAACCCGAGACAGTATGGGTTTACGCCTCAGCGGAGTACCGAAGATGCCCTCTACGACGCTATGGAATTAATCCGGGAAGGAGTCCGTAAAAAACGAATAGTGGCAATAATTTCGTTGGACATTGAGGGTGCTTTCGATAACGCGTGGTGGCCGATGATCCTGAAGCAACTCATTGGAAAAGGAATCGAAAACGACCAACTCCGCCTTATATCTAGCTACCTCAGTGAACGCGAGGTTGTGGTCAACTATGCGGGCACACAAGTCACTAGAGCAACCAACAAGGGTTGCATCCAAGGCTCTACAGGTGGACCACTAATGTGGAACCTTCTAATGGATCCACTTATGTGGGAAGCCGAACACCTAGAAGCCCACGTGCAAGCATTTGCAGATGATATCCTCGTGATAGCAACGGCCAAGGATAGTATAGAACTGAGTGATAAGGTCAATATAGCGTTACAGAAGATCACAGCCTGGGGTGACAGAAATAAGCTTAGATTCGCACCCCATAAAACTCAAGCCTTAATTGTCACAAAAAAGCTTAAATATCTTGAACCTACGTTCAGAATATACGACACGACTATAACAATCAACCAGACCCTTACACTCTTAGGCATTACCCTTGACCCTGCATTAAGTTTCAGCACGCATCTCGACAAAGTGATAGGGAAAGCCATAAGTTTATATAGAATGGTAGCTCGGGCAGCCAGAGCATCCTGGGGTTTAAATCCATCAATAATTAGAACCATTTACAGAACTGTAGTCGAACCTACCATCTTGTATTCTTGTAGTGTATGGGAACCCATTGCCTATAGAGTTTATGCCCAAAGAAAACTAGATAAAATAACCAGACTATTTGCGATCAAGATAGCCAAAACGCACAAAACTGTATCACTAACAGCAAGCACTCTATTGGCAAATATTCTGCCATTAGATCTAAGAGCACAAGAAAACGCTAACCTGTATCGCCACAAGCGAGGTAAACCGTTGGACGATTACCCAGGGAGAAAACTCGAAAGGAAAGCAAGCCCATATGAGCTGCCACACCCCTCAAAAAGAATATCTCTTTCACATGGGGTAATCACCAACGAGCAACATCTGCTAGAATTAGGTACGGACAGACCTCAGCTTTATACAGATGGCAGTAAGATTAACAATAGAGTTGGTGGTGCAGTTACATGGTTTAAAGATGATAGAGAAATAATTTATACAAGTTTCCGTCTGGAAAATTACTGCTCAGTGTACCAGGCGGAACTTATGGCTATTTTGAAGGGATTGGAGTTAATACGGAAAAAAAATAGAATTAATGCAATAGCCAACCTATTATCAGACTCCAAATCAGCTCTGCTAGCACTACAAGACCCGAACAACTTACATCCGATCATAATAGACATAAAAAAATGTATCGCAGATATATGGAAATCCGGTGGGGACGTAAAATTGTTCTGGATCAAGGCCCATGCGGGTTTCAGGGGCAATGAGAGAGCTGATGAACTGGCAAAATATGCTGCCTTAAAAAATAAGTGCAGAGCATTATATGACGCCATCCCGGTCTCCTCAGTAAAGTGGCACCTACGTCAAACAACTCTGACTAATTGGCAGACAAAGTATGGTAGCAGCACATCCGGCTCAACCACAAAAATATTTTTTAAGGACATTAAGTTAGCCCATAAGATTATTAACCAAATTAACCTAGACAATAAGACAGCTCAATTATTAACCGGCCATGGCGGGTTTGCTGAGTATCTGTATAAATACAAACTTAAAAATGACCCGACCTGTGACTGTGATGAGGATACTAGGGAAACAATAATCCATCTATTATGCCAATGTCCCAAACATGAGTATGAAAGGTTAAAACTAGAACTGATAATAAACTGTACTATATCCCCCAACTCAATAAACACAATAATGTCAGACGATAAAAAAAGAAATAAATTCCTAGAATTCGCGTTGAAAATAGTAAAACATAGTAACATTAGAAATAAATCAAAATACTGAAAAATATAAATCCATGTAAATAATAATAGTAAATAATAGTATAATAGCATTGTATATAGTATACCAATAGTTTTGATTAATAGTATAAGTAAATATAGAATAGTAGTATTAGATAGTAGGCATTAGTTACATAAGTAGTTATTTATAGTAATAAGTAGGACACTAAGGAAAATAAATATAAGTTGTAGAATATATGCGGATGGAACCACAATGGGAGACAGTCCACCCGCGGATAAGTGGACGCTAGATAGGATAATGATAGCAATAGATAAGAAATGTATTTAGACTTAAATTATGTAAGATATTAATTGTAATCACCACTGTCCGCTGGGAGAAAAAAAAAAAAAAAAAAAAAAAAAAAAAAAAAAAAAAAAAAAAAAAAAAAAAAAAAAAAAAAAAAAAAAATATATATATATATATATAAATATATTTTAATTACTAATTATAAACAGGTTTAAGTACCAAGTATAAAACATGCAAAGAATATAAAGTTGTTGCAATATAATAGCAACAGTGGTGATAGTTTTAAAAGGAAAAAAAAAAAAAAAAAAAAAACCTAACCTAACCTAACCTAACCTAACCTAACCTAACCTAACCTAACCTAACCTAACCTAACCTAACCTAACCTAACCTAACCTAACCTAACCTAACCTAACCTAACCTAACCTAACCTAACCTAACCTAACCTAACCTAACCTAACCTAACCTAACCTAACCTAACCTAACCTAACCTAACCTAACCTAACCTAACCTAACCTAACCTAACCTAACCTAACCTAACCTAACCTAACCTAACCTAACCTAACCTAACCTAACCTAACCTAACCTAACCTAACCTAACCTAACCTAACCTAACCTAACCTAACCTAACCTAACCTAACCTAACCTAACCTAACCTAACCTAACCTAACCTAACCTAACCTAACCTAACCTAACCTAACCTTTTTTTTTTTTTTTTTTTTTTTTCTCGCTGGAAAAACGCGTTACGCGCTTCCCCCACGTGATGGAAGGTGGGGGGGTGTGTGGGACTCCCCGGAGCCCTGGACGCCGAGTGCGCCCAGGTACGCCGGGTTTACCCACTAAAAAACCAGCGGTACCCTCTCCGTCTTTCGGTGGGCGCCACGGGATCGCTTGCGCATGCTACCGTGACGCCCTGACGGTCGGCCCGCCTATGCGGGCCTCCAACACCTAGAGGGGGTTCTCGGGGTACTGAGACCCCCCCTAGTCCCTGCGACGCCTATTGAGGCGGGGGGAGAAGGTGCGCGTAGCGCTTTTTCCTCCTCCCCGGTCGTCAACCTAACCTAACCTAACCTAACCTAACCTAACCTAACCTAACCTAACCTAACCTAACCTAACCTAACCTAACCTAACCTAACCTAACCTAACCTAACCTAACCTAACCTAACCTAACCTAACCTAACCTAACCTAACCTAACCTAACCTAACCTAACCTAACCTAACCTAACCTAACCTAACCTAACCTAACCTAACCTAACCTAACCTAACCTAACCTAACCTAACCTAACCTAACCTAACCTAACCTAACCTAACCTAACCTAACCTAACCTAACCTAACCTAACCTTTTTTTTTTTTTTTTTTTTTTAGTTTAACGAGGAGGAAATGCCTTTACGCATGCCGCCCGGCCGGGGGACCGGGACGGGTATGTGGGACTCAACCGGGGCCTAATGCCCCGTGCCAGGGCCTAATGCCCTGTCCTACCCACTAAAACCTCCTCGAACTTTTCAACTCGCCGCAGGGTGGTGAGGTTACGGGAACGCTTGCGGCTTACAACCGCGACCCCACCAGCGGCAGCCGCTGAAAGGCGACTGAACACAAGGACGCGCGCCCAGGGCGCGCCTTCCTTCTCTGCCTCCGTGGTCGAAGTGACGAACTCCCCCGAGTTCGCCACTAGAGGCCGGGCGTCAACGGCTGACAGAAACTAACCGAGACTACCCTAATCTACGCTAACCTAATCTAACCTAAACCTATTCGAACCTAACCTAATCGGCCTAACTTGACCTACCTAAACCTAACCGGCCTAACTTGACCTACCTAACCTAACCTAACCTAGTCTGATCTAATCTAATCCTAACACTATCCTAAAGCTAACCTCCCTACGTAATCACGCCGTCGACGACCCAATCTACGTCGGCGTAGCGGGAGAGAATTTATGTCATCCTCCCGCTGTCTCTCTGCCTCCTCCTTGGCGGACATTACAGTTTCGCTAAAAACACGTAATGCCGCCCACGCTTCATTACTTGCGACCATTTTGCGGACTAAGGCCGCAAGCGAAATGTCGCCTCCAAACGCCGTGAACAGGGCTGCGCGAGGCTCCGCCCAAGCTGGGCACTCTGCGCGCGTGTGTTCTGCCGTGTCCACGACTCCATCGTCACAATGATGACACACCACCGACGGCTCCCTCCCGACCACTTCGCACAAGTATTTGGCGAAGCAGCCGTGACCGGTCATGAGCTGCGTCAGGCGGTATGTGAGTGGGCCATGCTTACGCTCGACCCACTGTCTTAAAACAGGCCGAATGGCCGCCACGAGCTCCCCACTAACTTGTGGGACTCGTAGTCTATCCTCCCATCTGTCAAGGAGACGCTGATGTGCCTCCTTTCGCCACTGCCGAACCTCACGAGCGTGGGGTCGGCCCCCCTCGACTCTTGCAGCCTTGGCCCGCCAGTAGACACTCGAGTTTACTTCAGCCTCGAGGTCCCATGGCGGACTTCCGGACAGCAAGCCGGCTGCAGTGTATGACACCGTCCGGTACGCCCGAGCCGCCCTGAGCACCATCGCCCGCTGCGGACGTCGCAGTGAGGCGACGTTACGAGCGCTCAGAGCATCCGCCCATATCGGCGCACCGTAGAGTGCCATCGAGCGCACCACGCCAGTATAGAGCCGCCTGCAAATCGATCCAGGCCCTCCAATGTTTGGCAATATTCGCCCAAGAGCTCCAGCAACAGCCACCAATCTCGGGGCCAAGCGCCGAAAATGCTCGTCAAATTTCCACCTTCCGTCAAGGACTAGTCCAAGGTATTTTATCGCTGACCCGACGGAGATGGAACTTCCGTCAATATTTAAAACCATACCCTCAGGTGGCCTTTTCCGAGGACCATAAAAGACTAGGGCCTCAGATTTGTGCAATGCCACCTTGAGACCTAATGCGCAAATGCGGCGGACCATATGTGCCACACCTGCAGTCGCTAAATGTACTGCCTCCTCATGTGAGTTGCCGCGGGCCGTTACGAGGGTGTCATCCGCGTAACAGGTTACGCTGACCCCTCGCAGCATGACCCCACGAAGTGCCCAATCGTAGCCGATGTTCCACAGTAGCGGCCCCAGAACCGAGCCCTGTGGAACACCGCACGTCATGTTCCTCCTACCATAACCACCCTCCACTGTCGGATACGCCACCGCCCTGCCGGCGAAGTAGTCGGCGATGATTCGTCGTAGGTAGCCCGGCACATTATGATATCTGAGTCCCTCCAAAACTACTTCCCAGGGCAGAGTGTTGAAGGCATTGGAAATATCCAATGACACTGCCAACAACACCCCACCCCGAGAAACCTCCTCCTCAGCGAGCTCCCTTAGTCTAGCAATTGCGTCCAGCGTCGAACGACCAGGACGAAAGCCAAACTGCACCTCGCTCAAGCCAGGCTCCATACTACCGACCAGACGGGCTGCGATTATACGCTCAAAGAGCTTGCTAATCTCGTCGAGCAGCACGATAGGTCGATAGGCCGACGGCTGATCAGGGG
The DNA here is from genome assembly GCF_037043105.1 of Vanessa tameamea. Classification (NCBI taxonomy): domain Eukaryota; kingdom Metazoa; phylum Arthropoda; class Insecta; order Lepidoptera; family Nymphalidae; genus Vanessa; species Vanessa tameamea. The sequence goes on from NC_087337.1 coordinate 21,523, forward strand.
CTCGTCCCTCCTTACGGATGAGTACGAGCCTACCCGTTTTCCACCGCTCGGGGAATCTGCCTTGAGCCAGACATGCAGAGAACAAACGTCGGATGTACTCTCCGACCTTCTCTGCAGCAATCATCAAGGCGCACCCCGGTACCCCATCAGGCCCAGGGGCTGTTCTTCTCGAGCGGAGCTTCAGAACAGCCGCACGCAACTCCGCCTCGGTAACCGGGTACGCCTGATCCACTACCTCTTGATTTGAGGAGGAAGTCGGTATTCTCATCGGCGGAACGAATGCTCCTCGCTCAGGGAAGAGCTCTTCCAAAACGTGTTCCACGAACGGCAGCCGGAGACCGCTGGTGAGCGGAGGAGTCCAGGGTCGGAGCTTCTTCCTCACGACCCGGTACGGTCTCCCCCACGGATCCCTCTCGAGCGTCGCCAACCACTCCTTCCAAGCCTCTTCTTTAGCCTGTGCAATGGCCTTTTTAAGACCCTCACAGGCAGCCCTGCAGGCAGTGTAGAGGACACCCTCTAAGTTATGATCGCGTATCCTTCTTCTTCTGCTCCTCACGTAGTGGCGACGAGCCGCAACGCAAGCCCGCCGCAACTGGCGGAGTTCCGGGCGCCACCAGTACACACGGCGACGTGGAGTCTGAGGCTTCACTCTTGGCATCGCCACGTCGCAAATGCGAAACAGGGCGGCACCAAGTTGATCAGCCTCTCGATCGACCTGGACTACCGGGTCAGAACCGGCACACCAGGCTTCCACAATGGCCGCCTCTTTTGCCAACTGGCTGTCGAGACGACCAAGACTCCACCGCGGACCTTCTGACCGCTCAACAGCCGGCTGGACGACGGGAACCGTGGAGACATCAAATCGGATATAACGATGATCCGATAGAGTCTCCACCCCCGTCTCCACCCTCCAGTCACGAACACAGCGGGCCAGGGCGTTGGACGCGAACGAAATGTCGACGATCGATTCGCCCTGTGGCCGCACGCACGTGCTCTCCGACCCACTGTTGATCACCGTGAGACCCAGCGAAACTGCCCACTCCTCCAAAGCCTCTCCTCTGGCATCCGTCACAGGGGAACCCCAAGCCATAGATTTGGCATTGAAGTCCCCCGCCACTAACACCAAACTCGACGATACCTGCCCAACCAGAGCCCCAACCTCGACGAGCAACTGCTCGAACTCGGCGAGAGTCCGATTGGGAGAGGCGTATACTCCCACAATCGCTACACTGCCTACGATGGCACGCACACACCCCCTACCTTTGCCTACACCCTCGATGGGCGAGGAGCCGACAACAGCAGGGGCAACGATAGCCACCACTCTTTCATGATCGGAGACCCAGTCATCCCGTGAAGGAATGAGGTAGGGCTCAGATACCACTGCTACCCCAATTTGCCACTCTGCCATGCTTTGGACTAGAAGGTCCTGAGCCCTGGCAGAATGGTTAATATTAGCTTGGAGACATCGCAAGGCCATTACGATGCGGTCTCCATTGTCACCTCCAATGTCCGTAGGGACGCAGTAACGGGAACTTTCGTTACCGCTCCTCTTATTCTTTTTACAAGATGAACTTTATTGCTCTGACACGCCTTACTTCCAACGGCATGTGTCGCCAACTTACCAGCCGCTGAGCAGACGACGCATTCTGCTTCAGGGGCGGCACATTCACGGGCCTTGTGGCCGGGCAGACCGCAGCGGAAGCACAGGCGGCTGCGGTCAACACCTCTGTCGCATTTGGCCCCTACATGACCCCCCTCGAAGCACTTATAGCAACGTAAAGGCCTGGGCTCGAGTAGCATCACTCGCGCCGAGACCCATCCCACCTTCACGCGACCAACCTCCACCACTTTTTTAGCAGCCGCCACAGGACAGCTAAGCCAGAGGGAACCAGAGCCACTCGAGCGCCGAATAATCGTACCCGGCTTAATCGCTCCTGCCGAGCATCCTCCCTCCTCAGCAACCGCTGCCACAACCTCCTCTGCTGAAACAGAGTCGTCCAAGTCCATGACCCTTATTTCAACACACTTAGTCGGACGGTTAACCTGGACATCGTCCGGGCTGAAGATCTCGCGGAGCCTGTCCGCCAGGGCATCTGCCGCCTTCTCTGGTTCACTGGTGCCCGGCGGTATTTCGAGCATCCGCGCTCCCGTGGCCGCCATCCGAAACCGAATAGATGTCAGGCCTATTTCATGTAATCTTATGCTGCTCTTTGCCTGAGCCAGGACCTGCTCGTATGTCATTCCGTTTTCTTCAGCGCTACGCCTTATGGTGATTGTGACCACCGCGGTGCGAGGAGGGCGGAGCTTCCTCTTGCGAGGGGCCTTCTTCTCCATCGTTGAATTCATGGTTGCCTTCTTAGCCGGTTTGTTCTTTGCTGTTTTTCGAACAACGGCACTCCAGGACGCCTTAGAAGTACCTTGATCCGCTGTAGTTATCTCCGGAATTCTTCTAGCTGCCGCTTCTTGGGCAGCCAGAGTTGGTCGTTTTGTCCGTTTCACCTTTTTTCTGTTAGCCAAAGGAACAACAGATACTGATGCAGTTGGAGCACCCACATTTTCGACAGTCTCTTCAGCCACAGCAGCAGCCCGCGGCGCGTTGCGGTCAGCAGCCAACGGAGGCCGCAGCCGAGGCTCCGGAAGAAGGCGGCGCTCGATGCCCTCCATCCGAGCGTTCAGCATGTTGCCGAATTGCTCCCGGTTTGAACGCAAAGCCTCCTCCACAACACGCTGAACATTTGTGTCTGCCAGCACCGGTTGCCGACGCATCTGGGCCACTTCGCGGCGCAGCTCGACCAACTGGCCCGAAAGCTGCGCGTTGGCCGCTTCCAGTCGAGCCACTTCCTCCGACATGGTCATCGCCCTGAGATCTGCCACCGCACCTTTTATAGTATCCGCAGCAGTCCTCAGGGCCCGAATGAAAGTTCCCTTCAGGTTGCCCGATTTGTCGGCAACCTGAAGCACCACTCCTAAAGCCTCCTGGACGGCTGCATCCAAAGTGGCAGACGTCTTCGGTGGGCCTTCCGAAGTACCCTCAGTATTACGAATTCTTAAACGAGCTGCTCTCTCTTCAATTTTTAATTTGGCCGCCTCATTGTAGGCTGCCAACGCATCTTCTGCTTGAAGACGGTCCTTCGCCGACTGCACACTTCTGGACTCCATCTGTGCCTTCTCCAGGCCAACGTATTTTCCATGGGTGAGCTGCTGGCCCCGCCCTCTCTTGCTGGCGGGTTTCAGCCACCTATTTATTGATTTCAGGTCGTCGCCCTGCTGTGCAGCAGGGCTCGCGTCGCTGTCAGAGCCCAAGCAACTACCACCAGCATGAGTTCGTTTTTCACCTCTTCGCCGATCACAAAATTCACTAGCCGAACCCGGTGATTCCGCCGTCCGTACGCTGCAGACCGACGAGTCCGACTCAGAGAGTAGAACAGGTCGGGCAGCAAGTCCTTTTTTCACGCCAGGGTAAAAGGTTTCAGCGCGCGCCATCGGGGCGCCCACCTCCACCGCCATATCGTCAGTTTCCAATCGTTTAGCACTTCGTTGTCCGTTGTGAGTTTTTGATTTTTGAACTTCCATATAAAATCCCACGAGTATGGGGGAAGTGAAGGTCCGTCCAGGTGGTGCCCCCTGCACCTGGATAAGCCTAGCGTAACTCGTCAAGGGTGTCGGCTGGTACCCTGACGGGGATCGCAGTTGCGACTGAACTTCCCATCAGCCATGCATCCCCTCGCGCTGCGTCGCCACTTGGGATTCGGGGTAATTTTTATAGAGGTTTTCTTCCTCGTGGTCCGGCCAGTTAAGGCAAGACCCTCGGTCCAACACGAAGTCGCGAGACATGTCCACGACACCTCGGAGAAGGATTACGAGTTTCCTCCTCAGGTCTCCGGTGACTCAAAAGATCCCGAAGACCAATCCTCCATGAACATACTATTAACACCAAATAAACAAAACAAAAGAATTGTATATACAACAAAAACTTAACAAAACCAACAAAATATAAAATATAAAACCCCCCAAATTGTCACGAAGCCACTCACAAGGTCCACTCTGCTCAAACAGAGACGCACCACGAGCGGCCCCGCGACATCCCTCCGCGTCAGTCTTAGCCGTTGCCGACGAAAAAGTCGTCGACACCGTTGCCCAGGGTACGCCACGAGGAGGCGACTGACATGTACCCCAACCTAACCTAACCTAACCTAACCTAACCTAACCTAACCTAACCTAACCTAACCTAACCTAACCTAACCTAACCTAACCTAACCTAACCTAACCTAACCTAACCTAACCTAACCTAACCTAACCTAACCTAACCTAACCTAACCTAACCTAACCTAACCTAACCTAACCTAACCTAACCTAACCTAACCTAACCTAACCTAACCTAACCTAACCTAACCTAACCTAACCTAACCTAACCTAACCTAACCTAACCTAACCTAACCTAACCTAACCTAACCTAACCTGTTCCATACCCCGGTGAAAGGGACAAGTATGGAAAAGAGCCCCAGGATGATCTCGACACCACCAAACCAGACTGAGACGACAGAAACGTCCAGTACAAGTGAGACTTCCCAAGTCAGAAAAAGCATAGGAGAATGGGAAACGAAAGGACCACTCATTAAGAAAGTGAATTTAATACAAGAAAACAAAGAAGTACAAAAACGAGCCTCAACCGAAGTTCTTAACATTTCACCGGGCAAGAACAAAGAGCAGGTGAAGTCCACCGACAGGGTGACCCAGGCCCGGATCTGGCTCCGGAAAGCGAAGACCCACCTTAGTGAGTCTCGCAATCTGAAGACAGATCTGAAGGCCGGGATCACAATGGCGCTGGACGAAATGTTTAAATTGATAAAGGAAGAGGCAGGAGACACGAAAAAAGGACAAGTGAAAAGAGACGGTACCTTCATAAAAGAGAAGAGTGAGAAAGGTACAATGACAGAAAGAGAAGAAGCAAACACAGAAAATAGGGAAGTGATAGAAATACTGAAAATACAGATGAAAAAAATGGAAGACACCTACCTCGAAGTTGGGAAAGTGCGAGAGGCCATCACGACCCTACAAAATTCCGCGACAACACAACCGAGGACCTATGCAGAAGCAGCAACAGCAGCAAAAAACCAGAATCATAGGGAACCGGCATTACACTCCATTCTAATCGCACCAAAAGATGACAAAGACACCGGAGACCAAGTTTTGGAAAGAGTACGTAAAGCGGTCAACGCAAAAGACGGATGGATTACGGTGGAGAAGGTGCGCAAAGTCAAAGATCGAAAAGTAATAGTGGGCTGCAAAACAAAAGAAGAGAGAGATAAACTAAAGGAACGGCTGAGGTGTGTGGAGGAACACATACACGTGGAGGAGGTTAAAAACCAAGACCCCATGATAATTCTAAAAGATGTTCTCGCCGTGCACAATGAAGAGGAAATCCTCACGGCTTTAAGAAATCAAAATAAGTCAGTGTTCCACAGCCTCAACAAACCGGACGATAGAGTTGATATTAAATATTATAAAAAAGCGAGAAATCCACACACTAGACACGTCGTGCTCAGGGTCTCTCCGGCTATCCACAGCAAAATATTACAAACCGGAACGGTGCACATAGACATGCAGAAGATAACGGCCTTAGACCAGTCCCCCCTAGTGCAATGTTCCATGTGCCTAGGCTATGGACATGGGAGGCGCTTCTGCAAACAGACTGAGTTAAAGTGTTGTCACTGTGGAGGACTCCACTTGAAAGAAAAATGCCCCGACTGGATAGCCGGAGCAGCACCACGCTGCGTAAACTGCACCAGTGCAAAACTGGAAGACGCTGAGCACAACGCCTTCAGTGACCAGTGCCCGATACGGAGAAGGTGGGAGGCACTAGCTAGGGCTAAGATAGCCTATTGCTAAGGTGGTCCCCAGCCGTTCCAGGGTAGGCAACCTCACCAGGAAATATGCAGTAGCCCAAGCCAACCTCCAGCGTAAGGAACTGGCAACAAACGAACTCATGATAGAGGCCAGTGAACATAAAACCGCATTTGCGTTGGTCCAGGAGCCATATGTGGGCGGCGTGAGAAGAATGAAGGAATACCGCGGAGCGAGAGTCTTCCAGAGCACTGTTATAGGAGATGGGACTGTGAAGGCAGCCATAGTTGTCTTTGACGACGACTTGGATGTCATCCAGTGCCCGAAACTTACCAACAACAATATTGTTGTAGTAAGGATCCGAACCAGCGCCTGGGAAATCGTAGCGGTGTCCTTCTACTTCGAACCGGATCAGCCCATAGGGCCATACCTGGACCAAATTAAGAACATCAGAGAGGAGCTGGGCCCCACAAAACTACTGATAGGAGGAGACTGCAACGCAAAGAGCACCTGGTGGGGTAGCACCATAGAGGACCACAGGGGAGAAGAAATGTCCGGGACCCTGGAAGAGTCCGAACTACAGGTACTCAACGTAGGGAAGACACCCACGTTCGACACTATACGGGGGAACAGAAGGTTCACTAGTATAGTGGATATAACTGCATGCTCAATTGACCTGCTGGAACTAATAGAAGATTGGAGGGTAGACCAAACCACCACCAGCTCCGACCACAATACTATTTTATTCAATATCAAATTGCAAAGAAGTAAGGGTATAAAAATTGAAAGAACCACAAGGATCTTCAATACCAAAAAAGCCAATTGGCACCTCTTTGTTGAGACTTTAGCGCAGGCAAAAACCGAAAATAAACTCAGCCAAACATATATAAAAAACATACGTAACAAAGAGGATCTTAAACACCTAGTAAAAATATATATACAGGCAATTACGACAGCCTGTAACAAAAGTATACCCTTACAGAGTAATAAAATAGTACTTACCATCCCGTGGTGGAGCGAAGAGTTATCTCAACTAAAGAGGACCATGGTGAGATACAGACGCAGGATCAAGAATGCCGCGAAATCCCGAAGAGAGCATGTAGTCGAAGAGTACCTGAAAAAGAAAGAAGAATATGAGTGCCAAGCCAAGAAAGCCCAAATAAAAAGTTGGAAACAGTTTTGCGAGAAACAGGATAGGGAAGGAATATGGGACGGAGTGTATAGAATTATAAGAAAAACCACCAGGAGACAAGAAGACTTGACCCTAACCAAAGATGGAGCACACCTAAACCCCAAAGAGTCAGCTGACTTGCTAGCTGAGACGTTCTACCCCGAAGATCTCGCTAGCGCAGACAATGTCCACCATCGCCGCACCAGAGAGGCGGCAGAGCGAATAAACGACAGGCAGGATGATGAGCATCACGACCCGCCGTTTATTATGCTGGAATTAAAGACCGCGATCGGAGGATTTAATCCAAAGAAGGCTCCAGGGGCGGATGGTTTCACCGCGGACATATGTGGTCGAGCTATATGCCAGGACCCGGACGCCTTCCTTGCCCTATACAATAAATGCCTAGAAATAGGATACTTCCCGGACATCTGGAAGGAAGCCACAGTGGTGGCATTGAGAAAACCGGGCAAGGAAGATTACACGAACCCCAAATCCTATAGACCTATAGGCCTGCTGCCGGTGTTGGGGAAGGTCCTGGAAAAGATGACAGTAGCAAGGATTAAATGGCAGCTGATACCGCGTTTTAGTACTCGCCAGTTCGGATTCATGCCCCAGAAGAGCACCGAAGACGCCCTCTATACCCTGATACACCATATCAGAGGGTTGATTAAGCTCAAAAAGCTTGTCACCCTGGTGTCACTGGACATAGAGGGTGCCTTCGACAGCGCATGGTGGCCAACTATCAGAATCCGTCTGGCTGAGGAAAAAGTACCGGTAAATATCAGGAGGCTACTAGATAGTTATCTCGACGAAAGGAAAGTCAGACTCAGGTACGCAGGGGAAGAAACGGCAAGAGCCACAAACAAAGGATGTGTGCAAGGGTCAATAGGTGGCCCTATCCTGTGGAATCTCTTGTTAGACCCACTATTACAGGAAATGGAGAGAAGGAAATTCTTTTGCCAGGCGTTCGCGGATGATGTGGTGCTAGTTTTTGCGGGAGACACCGCTCTAGAGATAGAGGGACAGGCCGGAGCCGCCCTGAGCTTTGCTCACGAATGGGGTGTTGCGAACAAATTAAAATTCGCACCCCATAAGACCTGCGCCATGGTAATGACCAATAAATTAAAATACGACACCCCACGTTTGAGCATGGCCGGGGTGGATATCGGAATGTCCGACGAGATAAAGATCCTGGGGCTCACGATAGATAAAAAGCTTACCTTTAACAAACATGTCGCGAATATATGTGCCAAAGGCACAGACATATATAAAAGATTGTCGAAAGCCGCGAGAGTGAGCTGGGGTCTACACCCAGAAATAATTAGGCTTATATACAAAGCAGCAGTAGAACCAATCATTACTTACGCAGCAGCGGCGTGGGCGCCTGCGGCGGGAAAACTTGGGGTACAAAAATATTTGAATGCGGTTCAGAGAGGTTTCGCCCAGAAGCTCTGTAGATCCTACCGCACAGTCTCCCTGAACGCGGCACTAGTACTGGCCGGGATACTGCCTCTTGACCTAAGAGTAAAGGAAGCAGCCGCACTTTACGAGGCACGGAGAGGGTCATCCCGTTTAGTGCTGGGCGATCGAGAGACCGAACGAGCGGCTGGATTTGCGGACGCTCCTCACCCGGCGATGCAGATGGACCTGGAGATCCGAAGTCTCTTGGACCAGAACCAGGTAGACCAAAACAATGTGCAGCAGGTGCGAATCTTCACCGACGGGAGCAAGATTGACGGCCGGGTCGGGGCCGCATTATCCTTATGGAATAATGAGGTCGAGACCAAGGCGGTCAAACTCAGCCTACCCGCGTACTGCACAGTCTACCAGGCGGAACTCCTGGCCATCTGCAGAGCCACTGGCGAAATCATCAAAAGCGGTGGGAGTTCCTTTGGTCTGTACAGTGACTCCAGAGCAGCGCTGGAGACTGTAACGGGCCAATGGAATCTTCACCCGTTAGCGGTGGAGATCAGACGCAATTTACATCGGGCTTTGGTACAAAGCAAGATAGTATCCTTGTTTTGGATCAAAGCCCACGCGGGTCTCCCCGGTAATGAACGCGCAGACTGCCTGGCGAAGGAAGCAGCGCTCTCGAGCCGGAGAAAGCCGGACTACGACCAGGTTCCGGTTTCATTCGTCAAGAGGAACATTCGTGAGAAGACTCTCGATGAATGGAACCGGCGATACCAGTCGGGAGGGACGGCTTCCGTAACGAGAGCGTTCTTTCCGGACGCGGTAAAGGCACACAAAACAATTCGGAACATAAAACCCCAAGGCTACCTAACGCAGATGCTCACGGGCCATGGTGGATTCTCCGATTACTTGTACCGGTTCAAGTGCAGAGAGAATCCATCATGCCTATGCGATCCACAGGCGGTGGAATCGACGCTGCATTGCATACTAGAGTGCCCTATCCATCAAACGGATAGATTTAACTTAGAACAAAAGACGGGGGTGAAACTTGATAAGAGTAACCTACCGTATTTGATTGACAATAAAGAACACAGTGCTGATTTTATGCGCTACTGTGAGAAAATATGTAAAATTGTAAATATCAGAAATGTAGATGAATAGGAAAATAATATTATTGGTTTAGCTGTAAGTATTTATAAAATGTTTTAGATTAGATGTAAGCTTTTAAATTGTATAGTATATTGAAATTTTGAATTATTATTTTAAATTGTATATAGTATATTGAAATTGTAAATTGAAAAATGTAAATAAAGACCCTGAAAGAATATCAGGGGTAAAGGGAGGAAAAAACGAGCATAGAAATTGACTTGCTGACAACGGGGTTTTTAGCTAACCTAACCTAACCTAACCTAACCTAACCTAACCTAACCTAACCTAACCTAACCTAACCTAACCTAACCTAACCTAACCTAACCTAACCTAACCTAACCTAACCTAACCTAACCTAACCTAACCTAACCTAACCTAACCTAGACCTAACCTAACCTAACCTAACCTAACCTAACCTAACCTAACCTAACCTAACCTAACCTAACCTAACCTAACCTAACCTAACCTAACCTAACCTAACCTAACCTAACCTAACCTAACCTAACCTAACCTAACCTAACCTAACCTAACCTAACCTAACCTAACCTAACCTAACCTAACCTAACCTAACCTAACCTAACCTAACCTAACCTAACCTAACCTAACCTAACCTAACCTAACCTAACCTAACCTAACCTAACCTAACCTAACCTAACCTAACCTAACCTAACCTAACCTAACCTAACCTAACCTAACCTAACCTAACCTAACCTAACCTAACCTAACCTAACCTAACCTAACCTAACCTAACCTAACCTAACCTAACCTAACCTAACCTAACCTAACCTAACCTAACCTAACCTAACCTAACCTAACCTAACCTAACCTAACCTAACCTAACCTAACCTAACCTAACCTAACCTAACCTAACCTAACCTAACCTAACCTAACCTAACCTAACCTAACCTAACCTAACCTAACCTAACCTAACCTAACCTAACCTAACCTAACCTAACCTAACCTAACCTAACCTAACCTAACCTAACCTAACCTAACCTAACCTAACCTAACCTAACCTAACCTAACCTAACCTAACCTAACCTAACCTAACCTAACCTAACCTAACCTAACCTAACCTAACCTAACCTAACCTAACCTAACCTAACCTAACCTAACCTAACCTAACCTAACCTAACCTAACCTAACCTAACCTAACCTAACCTAACCTAACCTAACCTAACCTAACCTAACCTAACCTAACCTAACCTAACCTAACCTAACCTAACCTAACCTAACCTAACCTAACCTAACCTAACCTAACCTAACCTAACCTAACCTACCTACCTACCTACCTACCTACCTACCTACCTACCTACCTACCTACCTACCTACCTACCTACCTACCTACCTACCTACCTACCTACCTACCTACCTACCTACCTACCTACCTACCTACCTACCTACCTACCTACCTACCTACCTACCTACCTACCTACCTACCTACCTACCTACCTACCTACCTACCTACCTACCTACCTACCTACCTACCTACCTACCTACCTACCTACCTACCTACCTACCTACCTACCTACCTACCTACCTACCTACCTACCTACCTACCTACCTACCTACCTACCTACCTACCTACCTACCTACCTACCTACCTACCTACCTACCTACCTACCTACCTACCTACCTAGTGCGAATATTTACTGTCGTAATTTAACTAAGCGATTACTAAGTAAGTTTTATAATCACCTTTTTTGCTTCCTTATATATTTTGAGTAATCAGCGTCGGTCTCGTTGACATCATGCGGCTTCTGTCTAATGACACACGATTCGCACGAGACGCATCCAACACGGTTTCACAGTATTTTTCATTTAAGAATCAAGACATTAAATAATTTACATTTTTGACGAGTAAGAACACCGAGCAGCGGGCTTAGAGCACCGATCTGACGTTAACAGCCGAATAGTTAATACACTTCAACGACAATTTCATCAGTTGCGTTACTCCAAAGGTACGTCTAAAAATTGTCTGCCTCTACGAATGAGTTGGCGCCGCGGCCCCACTGGCGGCAACATTTTCAGTCGCATTGTTCGTTGCGAGATGCTTTCTGTACTTTAAGTAATGATATACAAATAATTCTTAGGTATTCGATATTATTATTATTTAATTAATACAATAATTTCTTTTTTTTTGTTATTTACTTTGATTTGATTAATAAAAGTAGTTCTCTTGAACGGTTTGGATATTGTTATTAAAAAAGAAAACACTATTTAAGTTTATAGTTACAACTAAATAAAATAAAATACACTTAACAAAATTTTTAAATATATTTTGGAAATCATAATAAATTTTAAGTACATTTAATTATTTGGAAAAAGTATTTTCCCATTAAATTATAGTTGTATTGATTATAAGAAATGAGATCGGCGAGAAAAACGTCGCAGGCGCCATTTTGTGTTGAGGTTTGACGACTGTCTGAATAGTAACTGGGGAAGGAATATAAGTGTTCTAAGAAAAGTGTAATTTGTGCAGAGAAGTAATGAAAAGTATTGTGAGTACTAATTTAATTCTGTTATTTTTGTTTATATTTTAAATTTAAATGAATTAAGCGCTTTATTGAAGTGCTTGTTAATGTTTTTTTTTTATTATTTGCAATTACGTGTATAGTACACGTGTAACAGAAAAATAGTGGTGTTAGCGTAGCTCACGTCTCCAATAATAATAACTCTGACTGGATAAATGCATCGGTATGTACCTTAACTGTCCACGAATACTTTCTAGATTAAAGCATTCTTTATTGTGCCGCTTTATGAAACAAACCCTGTTTTTTAACAGACTTTAAAAACACTTTAAAAAATATATTTCTTGAAGTATTCTCGTATTATTATTATTTTTTTTGCTAGGTATATTGTAGTGTTTCCTTGGCTGACACCGACTCCAAAACTATAAATAATTGTGACTATATTATATTATCGTAAATCGACTTTTAAGTGATCTAATATTTTTCATTTCATTTTACTTACTAAACTCATAGATCGTACCTACATATTGATGAGTAGAAAAAGTAAGTTGATTAAGTTGTTGAAAAATACGCAATTTTTTTTTTGTTTTACTTTTTAGTTTATATTGTTTTTTTTTGTTTTGGAATAGTGTTTAATTTAAAGTCTTTTTTTTTTTTGATAAATTTTTTTGTTTATACAGTAGCTGGTGCCCGCGAGTCCGTGCGCGTGATCGTTTTTTTGATAGATAACTCATTTGAGTGCTTTGCTATCGATAAAAATCGAACCACAAACAATGTTTTAAATTTATTATTTAATGTTGTTATATTAAAAAAAAAAATGATGTAAACGAAAAGTACTTTGGAATGAGAAGGAACCGGGGTGTAAACATAAAATCATCTTCGCTGTACCCATATATTTATACCGTATATGTACACGTATTACTCGTATATTTATTTCAAATGCAAAGGGTGATGTAGCACCACTGGAACTCATTTTTTATATATTGACGACAGTAAGTAGGTCGTTCAAGATCTTGGGATTTGTATTGCGCAACTGCAAAAGTTTCAAAAACGCTGAGACGAAAATATCGCTCTTTATTGCATTGGTTCGTAGCGTTTTGGAGTATGGTAGTGTAGTTTGGAACCCTTACTTTGATATATATAAAAATAGGTTAGAAAGTGTACAAAAAAAAAGAAAAAGATTTCTCGGGCATTTAACCTACAGTCTCAATTTAGCTAAAAAAAAAAAAAAAAAAAAACTACAAAGCTGTGAAGAGAGGTTATCATTTTTCAAACTCCTTTCGCTTCAAAACCGTAGTCGCGTTCTAGACTTTGATTTGTGTTCAAATTAGTCAATGGGTCAATTGAATCATCTTATCTGCTGTCTAAAATAATGTTTCGTTCTCCTTCTAGATCCTTCAGAGCATCTACTTACACACCTTTTGTCGAAAGTTTTGTTCATTCACGTTATGGTCGTCTATCCCCAATGAACAGAACTACAACAGCATATATAAAATAGCAAACTCCTTGCATTATAATAATAAGAATAAAAATAATTCAACGGTTTATCCAGACGTTGGCATTTTTAATGATAATATACGTTGTTTTAAGAAAATAACAATAGTGTATATACATTATAGTTCATAGCCTGTAGTAATCCAGTAACTCCAAATGGTTATCCTGGTTTTAAGATGTTGCATACAAACTGATAATTAATATTCCTATGTATAATTCAAACTTTATATTTTCATTGTGACATTTTATAAATTCTAACAATTTAAACTCACAATCGATAATTTTGGTTAATTTAATTTATTTAATTTATTTTTAACATTTTGACATAAAACCGTACTTAGACTGTTTTCCTATTGTCTCTTTATTTTTATTAATTTTATAATGTTTTATTTTATCAATTAGCTTTTTACATTGTTGATATATATTTCAATTTCCAAGTAATCTTAGAACACCTGTAAAAAAGTAGGCAATTACCCATTTACTTATTATGACGTTTGGTTTACTGTGTATTTTTGTTGTACTACTTGGTGGTGTTGCCAAATAAATAAATAAATTCTCAAACAATTTCATTTCAATGAAAAATAAATAAGAAACGGCAAGTAATTAAATAATAGTTATAAAATACGAATAAAGCTGATTGTACATATATCTATACAAATACATAAAAATGAAGAATCTATTTGTAAAATGCCATTATAGGTGTAGACTATTGTTACTTCGGTTGAATATTCTTTTTAAATTATAATTACATAGTATACAACAGAGTCGCTTAGTCTGTCCCTGTGTATGCTTTGTTCTTTAAAATTACACAACTGATTTTGTTGCGGTTTTTTAATAGATAGATTGATTCAAGAGGAAGTTTTATATAAACAATTTATGTAAAGAAACACTGATTATTTTTGAGGTTTCTAAAATGTGATGTAAATAAACACATTTTTTTGCGCCTACAATTCGATCGCTGACTGAACCCTACGAGATAGATCAAAATAATGTACTACGGTATTGTGCACCTCAAAAAGGTCTATACCATTTTCTATTCTTTACTTTTTATGAGAAATAATGTTTTCATTTTGGAGCTATTTTAAGCAATACAGCAAAAATACTTATCTAATTAAGTATCCTAAACTTTGTGCATTTAATATAGATCAATATGGCCCTTTACAGCATGTAATTTAAATGAATATTTTCGAAGATATTATAGATTTAAAATGCAGGGACATAGCGCTTTGTATTGTCTAATGACTGAAAAACTGTGAACGTTGTAAGACATTCTGTAGTATATTTAGTACCAGCATTGCACCCGTGCGAAGCCGGGGCGGATCGCTAGTGAAATATAAATAAAGTATGTCTACCCCATGTATTAGTAACCGACAAGTTGCAGGGTATGCAACAGCCCCGCGGCCTCGGAAGGTCCTTAAAGAATCGTTTGTGTGTTAAGATCACAAGATCCCTGCACTCGGCGCTCGTCGTGGTTACGCGGGGCTGTATGTATACAATATAACTTTCTAGCTGGCTGTGGTAAATCACGCCGCACCCAAAACAACGCAAAGAGGCCGGATCAGATGTGTTTGGATTGTCGGTGCGCTTTAAATCTGCTCAAAGAAATTAACAAATTTAGTTTATTCTTCAGTCATTTTAAAAGGATAATTAAAGATCGGTCTCCACTAATGAGAGGTTTAGACTTGACCCTTTACTCGAATGTAACTCGTGAGTAATTGAGGGTCTAGTTACATTGGTCAGGTATTAATAAATGTTTAATTCAACGGGTCAGAGTGCACGCACTCGTCATCTCGCCGATAAGGCTGAGATAAAAGTGTTGTAACTCGAAAATGTTATTTATTTTTATTGAATATAATTTTAAAGCCTATTTATTATACATATTTTAATGCCTAATATTTAACCTCCTGGTCAATATAGTTACATTCATTGTAATAATCTCATTTTCAATTCTTAGTTTGTACAAGCCACGAGTCTCAGCGCAAATAGAGATGCGACTTCGAATATTGCGTTGTTACGATTCAATTATTTAAATAATAACCTATGTATTCATTACTAAGATATATAACCCGGGCAACAGAAGTTTCCTTATGAGACAAAATTAAAGAAATAAAAATATTGACTGAAGTCGAATGTTGGTAGAGGTTATACTGTAAAGTACATATGTTCGTAAAAAATATTATCATAAAGTCACATTATAAGTAAAGTCTCTTGTAGAAATTATGACAAACATACGATTAGTACGAGACACAAACGTACGCGAGTTACGAATGTTAGTATGTACGGTTAATAAATTTTTTTTTGGGAAATGTATACGGTTATTTAACAGAATCGCACAAAATATTCAGGATTAATGAATTGAAAATACATATAATTCAATTTTTCATTTCAATTAGTGCACATAGCTCATCCCGAGCTCCGAGGTTCTGGAAAATATCATGCAGAAACTTTAGTACGTCGGATGAAATGCCGAATGCGTATCTACCAACTCTTTTATATAAGTTCTGATCATTGTGGACAGTTGGCTTCATTTAATTCTCAAATAAAAGAATAATAATAAGGAATTAAAAAAGACATTTGTTCCAATCAATATATATATATCGAATGGGGAAGTTCAGATGTAATATCATGGCAAAGCTCTCATATTTAAAATTAAATGAAAATTCAAATGTGCTTTATAACAATTTCTTTAAATTAATTAAAACAGAATTTAATGTCATATTTACTTCTAAGACAGACAATTCTGGGAATTTATTGACAGCAATGGAATCAATATACCATCCTCATAATCAATTATAATTATTAATAATATAATACAAAACACAAAATCCATTAAAACATTAAAGTTACAACACACTGCTATGCGGCGTCTTAATACATATCATTCCTAAGACACGGTGTCGGGAGCCGGTCGTGTTACACATGCATACATACACTTTAAACGATTCACTAAGTGAGTACGACAATTCATTAATCAATATTTCGTGTGTAATATTAAGTTTTATATAAGTGGCAATGATCTCAACCTGTTGATTTCGTAGTAGTCACAGGCTTCGCGATTAATACTTCTTGTTTCTGTGTGTGCATCATATTTTCTCGCAAACATTTTCTGTTATTTTGATTCCAATATTGGCAGTGGTATTATTGTGTGTCGCCTAATTTATTAATTAAATAGGTAATTAGTTACTTGGTGGTGGGGCTCTGCGCAAGCCCGACTCGGTAGGTACCACCCACTCATCATAATCGTATTCTACCGCTTAACAGCAGTACTCAGTATTGTTGTGTTCCGGTTTGTAGGGTGCGTGAGCCAGTGTAACCACAGGCACAAGGGACGTAACATCTTAGCTCCCAAGGTCGGTGGCGCATTGGCGATGTAAGAAATGCTTAATATTTCTTATAGCGCCATTGTCTATGGGCGGTGGTGACCATCAGGTGGCCCATTTGCTAGTCCGTCCTATATCATAAAATAAATTATTATAAATAACATTAATAAAATTTATGTACACTTTACGATTATTATAAAAAAAAATCTTAGCAAATTATAATTTGATACGGCGCAGGTCGCAGAGGCCAGTCTCTAATTCGTCGTTTCGACCGTAATGTCTCAAGGCGATGCGCTCGCACGCTATTCTGACACTTACATCCTCGAATTGTTACAATTAATGCAATCAATTTCGCTTGTCAACGATTTTCACTAATTATCAAAAGTCAGACGGTGAATGTTTAACACTGGCTCACTATCTGATCACTGTTGTAAAGTATTGCTGTTCCGGTTTGAATGGTGAGGGAGCCAGTTACAGGTTATACGTGTTTGCTGGCTTTATAGTGGTTATGGAATGGTCTGACATTGCCTACAATGTCAGTGTTTGTGGGCGAGGTGAACACCACCAGGTCCTCAGCTTCCGAAAACAAAAATAGACTTTCTTAATTTGTTTGTTTATAATTATCGTACAGACCTCTTTGAAACGAATAGGAAGTTAATAAAAACATTTTAAAAGACTTTCAAATAAAAATTGTGAGATTGAAAATACCAATATACGCGACTAGTAAACAAAAGTTTATCTTCGGGCGGTTGTGACCACCCATTGCTCGACATACTTGCACGTCTACCTGGACAGTCGAACAGGCTTAGATACGTATCCGTCGATCGTTACGACACAGTGATGTCGATTACATACGAATCCTTTCATTCGTTGTTTCATCAATTACAATTTGACGTTGAATTTAAATTCTGGAATTATTTTTACATTGGTTATTGAAATGCAAGCAACCGAGTTAAATATTGCCCAATACTAACAATATTGGTTTCTTATAAAACGTTGGGACCCTAAGACATACTCGTAAGTTGGGATTGAAATTAAAAACTAATGCTCCCCAAGTTTGTGACGTCACACACCTATAACCAAAATGTTAATATTTATTTGAATCCAAGTTATATTTTTTGTATGGATTTGTAAGGCGTGACAAAGCTACTCATTGAGGCATTTCAATTTAGATGACACACACCGCTTGAGTGCAGGGGGCAGTGTGCAATACACACGTGGCAGAGTTTCCGAAACATGTAGGTTTCCTCACAATGTATCCCATCATCCCGAATCAAACAGCCGCGGTGCCTCGCGAGATGTTCCAAGTGTAATCAATTTTGTTTATTCCAATTTAATACAAGTAATACAAGCAGAAGGTCGTAAGCGCCAGCACGTTAGTTGAATGTGTTGACGTTTATCGTTTCGTTGTTGTCGTATAAGTTTTGTTTGTTTACAGATAACGGGACATAATGATATCTAATTGCTTGTTACTACTAGTCGGTGAGTTACTTCTCGTATCTTAAAATTTGTTTTATATTTTGGTCGCTTAAGTACCGTCATTACTGATTTTTAAATTAATAATAATCTATTCTAATAGTTTTGAGCTGAATAGTTCGTGCATATTTTGAATGCGTTAAACTTTGAATGAAGCAGTCCGATTTAAAAATAAATATTATTCTATTTGATAGCCGATTTACTGAGAACGGTTAGACTATGTAACATGTTACGTCCCACTCAGCTGATTAGACCAAGTTCTAAGTTTATCTTTGAAGAAGGCTCAACTTCTGTTTTAAAAGTAGAAATAATTTGAATAAACAAATTCCAGGCATCTCCCTCTCATCATCAGCTGGAGTCCAAGTACTGTTTCCAGAGCTCAGACAGTACAGCTACATCTTGAAGACGAACGTGTCGACCGGAACGCCCTCCGTCGACTCTTACTGGACGATCGAAGCGAGATTATTACTCACTGTTTACGATAACTACACCAGGATCAGATTCAAGTTAGAAGACTACGGGGTAACTCGACTTCTACTAATAACTGTTCCTTTCTTATGATATTTTGATGTTGATGAGGTTGGCGAACGAGCAAATGGAATACCTAGTGGTGAGTGGTCACCACAGCTCATCTTTGGAACTAAGATGTTAAGTTTGTGCCTATAGTTACACTGACTCACTTACCTTTCAAAGCGGAACACAATAATGCTAAGTACTGCTGTTTGGCGGTAGAATATTTGATGAGTAGTTGGTACCTACCCAGGTGGGCTAACGAAGACCTACCACCAATTAAAGTATTTTGATATTATAATTGCAAAACAGGACAGACATAGTTCTACATCTTCTTGTACATAAACCAAGAGTCATAACCATCGATTGAATGGTGCTGGAGTTGATGTGCTGTAGCGCCATCTAGTGGGGAATGACCACAAAGTGATCAGTGTACGGATGCATTTCATTACAGGGATACATATATGAGAATCTTCACACAGGTATACCGACGTTCAGTTTACATGACATCAACACGGACATCGCCATCAATAATTCACTTCGTGTCTTATTTCGTTTATTCGAATCTTTACTCATTCACGTCTCTCTAACAGCTCGCTCAAAGTTAGTGTATTTCGATATCGAAGTGCGCTATAATATGAGTGTAAATTTTCACTAAATGTTACTTTCATTTACAACTAAATTATTGTTATTTAGTTATTAACTGCACAACATCTAGGTGGTACCCGCTTGTTATTGCGTGAATTGGCGTAAATTTGTAGTATTAAATAATATATTATTTGAACGCTCATATTCAAAATCAAAATATACTTTATTCAAGTAGGCTTCTACAAACACTTTTTAATCGTCATTTAACAAACTATATTAAGTGAACCATTGGTTCGGAATGTAGATTCTACCGAGAAGAACCGGCAAGAAACTCATTAGTTACTCTTTTTCAACGTATAAAAATACAGTCATGTTAGTTAAATACAATTATATATATATGTATCGAATCAAAATGTCTTTCTTTTTTTCCAGACGTCGCTCTACAGCCAGAGTTCTGGCTACTCGTCGTATCAGTTAGAGGAAGCTTCTGAGTATTTCAAATGGCCCTGGGATGTAGATTATCAGGTTAGTCAAACTTTAGCAAATATTTACTAAATTTTGATTTTGACTGTCTGTGAACAATAATCTATTTTTAAAAGTCTATTTCCTTCCTTGGGGTTCAAGCTTACTTCGTGCCAAATATCCGATTCCGAGTTCCGAGTTACCTACTTTTGAATTTATGATATTAATACAGATAGATTTAACCACAAGTGTATATTAGAGGATACTCATTCTTCGAACAAACACTGATGTCACGTTTGATATTGTTGGCTATGTGTAATAATGTCTCCTAAATTAACTTCATTAACCGAAGCAAATCCCAAAATAACTTAACATGTGCCGCCGCACCGCAGGCGCGTGTGTGCAAACGTAGATTCACTGTTTCTTTACTCTCGTAATCCAATGTAATAAAAACTCCACACGACCGTAAAATATTAAATTCCGGATAAGAGAACGTAAATATATTAAAATTTGAATTAACTCAATCGCTCGCATCCAGGAAAATGGCTTCATCAGCGCCCTGTACGTGACGGATGAGCCGGTGTGGTGTACCAACCTGAAGAGGGCCATTTCGAACAACTTCCAACTGAGGAAAGACATCGGCTCCTATACTAACGAGGAGGTAAATATTTTACCAACTTGGATTATCGAAGCTAAATGATTTCCAAATGCTGCCCTCCACAAAGAAAGATGACTTGACATTTCTAAAATGCCGGTTGCCTTAAATGGATTCGATAATTCCTGTATGAATGTCTAGAAAATCTATAAATTTATCTAGAAATCGGATATACTTAGACTATTTTGCAAAGGATGCACCTTCATCCCGTAGTAACCTATCACCAAATGGGAAGCAGATACTTCGTGGCGCAAATATAAATTACACATTTTCGGAATCCATAAATAAAGCCGTTTTTTTATTTAATACTCGATTCTTTACATTTATATAAATTTTTGGCGGGGCATGAGATTTGGAATAAATCTTGAATAAAAACTAGTGACATATAATTAGTAGTTTATAAGATACATGGGAACAGATGAAGATACATACTTCTGAGTTAGTACTGAAATCCTAACCTTGAATTTTCCAGCCGTGTCTCTACGAGAGCTGCCTCATGGTGTACACAGCGAATGGTAACACCATAAGGAAGTACAGTTCGTACCAAAAGGCGTCTGTCGTTTCCGAAACCAGCTGGAGCTCTGTGCCTTGGGGTGGCGATAATGGCAGAGGAGCGGTTAGTATAGCTTACCAATTTCCTACGTGGCAAAATTGTTTGCTTTTCTTACAGCTGAGTTTACTTAACCCGCTCAACGCCAATATATTAAATAGATAATATTTAACTTAATTCTTGACAGTCAAAGTAAAATTTACACCAGTTCGGACTGAAAATCCAAACCCAGAGCTGAGTCTTTTTTTGAGGTACGATCTTAAGGATCAGTGATCAAAAATAGAAACGCAATGATAAAGTAATCTCAAAAAAATCAATGGTCTTCACAATGTAGATGCAAACCTGGAAACCTTTTCCTTATAATATTATTCGTGCGCTAAAAGTTTTTGTGTTTATTTCAGCCAGAAAACATAGCGACGTCCGAGCGTCTCTTCGAGTTTAATGGGAAGAGACTCAACAGCTTGAGCATGCGAGGCGTGTTCCAATACAGAGTCAGTGGGCACGTGCTCGGGGTTACTTCTGAGTAAGTACGTCTTCTTGAAAAGTAAAGAGATGCCTCCCAACCTATATGCCACTGCTATTCGGTAGATGGTAGGTAGGTAGGTAGATAAATGTAAAGCTGCCCTTAAGGTATGTGTAATATGTCCCGAAGATCCGTTAAGGCACTTTCCATAAATTAAGTTTTATTTAGAAATCAATAAATACTTGATATTTTCAAACTTGCGTCTCATACCAGGCTCTCGCTCTCCTACGACACCGACTCCCCGTCACCGTCGGTAGAGAAGTTGAACATGACTCGGACCGGCTTGCAGTACGTGGCCGGGAACTTCGACGACTGGACCACCGGCATCCGCACGGTCTCTCAGAGCGAGCTGAGGAACAAAACATATGAGGTACAGAAATAAACTTCAAAGATACGCGTCTTCCTTCGGTGCTACAGCACTACGCAAAATCTGAGTGGCTGCGGCCTTTCGTAAGTTTTTACTGCCGAAAAATACTGTATAATGCTGTTTCGCTTTAAAAGATGAGTGGGCCAGTGTGCTACGTATAAAACATTCCTTACATTGGGGTCTAAATCCGACGTATAATGCTTTGCTTATACTTCTTGCAGTGCTCATCTATGGGCAAAGATGAATTACCACCAATTTTATTAGTGTTTTGGAAAGTTAAGAAAACAGACTTAACTATTCCTAACATTGTACACGCAATGCCCGTCCCGTGCAAAGTTAGCGAGTGTTCGTTGAGAACAGACATTAACATCATCACCTGTTCCGGGGTTCGTTACTTTACTCGTATTGCCCGAGTGATGTTCACGTGTCCGTGTGTTCATGGAATCACGATCGTTTACGCATTCGTTGACCGAACGTCATCGAAATAACTTCTTTGTCAGCAACTACCTAGTTGCTTAAGAGGCTACCTTTGGATATCTGTATATCTTTAGGTATTGGGTTCGATTCCCGGGTCAATGAAAAATTCGAACAACGGTGATAAAGGAATTGTTGTTGAATTTAAAGGCAGGTATTTTTCAAGATTATTGTCTATAAAGACATTTCATAAAACAGTAAATTATTATTATTAATTTCAGATCCTCTTAAAAATAGCTAAGAAAGGAATAGACGCAGATAATATCGTCAAGAATGCGTCCGTCATACACAGTTTGGATTTCATTCATCTCTTGAAGTAAGTATTTCATGATCGTTTACATTTAAGCAATACACTAACAATAAGCATATTACATGTACCTCAATAACAAACATTTACTATTAAAAACTTTACTGGAATTTGCGCTACTCCGATTGATCTTGTGTTCGCTGATTCCAACGTTCTCCAGTGTCACTTTCAAAATACCAGACCATCTGGTCCTGTGCAGCATACGTTCCATTCTCGGACTCAAGGTATACGTTCGAGAACTGCTCTTCCCCATCGGCTGTCAGCCGTTCGAATGAAACCTAGCCTGTGGACTCAACATTGCGCTTGCAGCTTGCTAACCCTGCAAGTTATGTGCTCTATGACCTTGAGTTTGCAAATGAGGTCGACAGCACCGTCTCGTAGACGACCACACGTGTGGTGCGTCTTATTTAACTTTAATATAAGCAACTCGTTATTTCCAGCACAGTTACTCGTCTGTCATACGCATCTCTGGTAAAACTGTTCGAGGACCTGGTGCTGGGCACGAGCTACGACTTGGAGACGGCGAGGAATATATTTCTGGAGGTCCTGCCGCATGGGAGGAGCGACGCCTGTGCAAGATTTGTCAAGTATTTAGTTGTAGAGGAAAAGGTTTTTATTTTAAATTTTTATTTAATATTATTTTTTAATAAATGAGATTCATTTTTGGCATACAAGATTTTTTGTTTATAAGTATAATTCTGCGCTAAGCCGGCTTAGTTAATTGATTGTCGCTTGTAACGAATAATTGTATTTATTATTATAAAAGTAAAGTAAGGTCGGTTACTCACCGGGAGCACAATCACATATGATAAATTTGTATGACACTAAAAGAACTGACTGGCGAATGCTCAATGTCGAATCCTAGACGTTACATTACAGACTCCAGGGTGGAGGACCACCCTAGCAAGACAAATTTCACTGGTGGGCAAAGTTTAGAACTCAAATTAAGCTGATCCACTCTAAATAACATACGCGTGTAACATATTTAATCCTTTGACTTTGATTTTGTTAAAAATATCCGAATCTTCACAACGCACCCAAAATTTCAGGAGAAAATCGAAGATGCAACACTTCTCTCCCTCATTCGTAAGCTGCCCTTCAATGTGGCAAATCACAGTCAGAATCTTCTTGAGGAGCTGGAGACCTTCACGAAGCTCGGACTGGACTTTCCTTCAGACATCAGGCATGCGGGAATTCTTTCTTTTGCCGTTCTGGTCTCTAAGACTGCGGAAGCGAGAAAGGTCAAACAAGACTATTTTGATAATATCGTTGTCAAATACTTCAGGATGTACAGCGGTAAGTAATTGATAAAGAACAGGCACGTTCACATAGAAATCGGTACAAGGAATATTTATACTTATTAGTCCTACATTAATTCACGTATCTGTTAATCGAACGTTTCTTTCAGATTGTCCCCAATACTTAGACCGCATGGTCTGGCTGCAGGGACTCTGCAGTTTGGGGTACACGGCCGAGTCGTACATTCGCACAATATACGCCGATCGGACGAGAAACAGACATGAGAGACTTTGGGCGTCACTGGCTTGTGGACACGAGAATCGAGGATATGCAGTGAGTATTGGCTCATTGGGCGGGACATTGTGGGAGCCTGCATTCTAACCTCGGGTCGGGCCAATTAAATTTCATCAGTTTTTCTGCCAAGAAATTGTCAGTAACAAAGTTTGGAAGATGTTCACACTCCTTTACCTCGAAAATTACGTCAAACCTGCTATCTTTCTGTTCGTGGCGAATTACCCCTAAGTTTTATTATCCCCACGGATTGTGGGATATTTTGATAAATAATCGTAATAGTATGAGGAAATTTATAAATATTTTTTTAATTCTGCATCCTGTGTATGCTTAAAGCTTAAACCAAACTTGGAAGTCTAAATGATTATGATTATGCTGGTATCAGTTATGGGATCTTTTTAATTAATGGTAATTGTTAATGCAAATGAGCCGCCTGATGGTAAGCGGTCACCACTGCACACTGTTACACTGGCTCTCTCATCCTTCAAACTATAACACAAAAATACTAAGTATTGCTATTGTATGCCCAGACAGGCTCGCACAGAGCTCTACCACCAGGTGAATTAATTAAAAGATAAATCATTCAAAACACTTTACTCCATATTTAGGCTTTAGAGACATCTTTACCAATTCTATTAGACGAGCAAGAAGACATCCAGCTTAGAATAGCGGCGTTACATGACATCCTCAGCTCTGGGATGCGAGAAAGTGACTTCCTCTTCATACACGACTTCATAGCGACCTCCAGCAGCAAGGAGCTGCAGAGGTTCTGGTATACCACCGTGAAGAGCCTGGACAGTAACAAATTCTTCAGCAGATACAGAAATGTGTAAGTGTTGTTGATATTATTATCAATAAATAAAGTGTCCATCTCGTGACCCTCAACAGATGTGAACATCGAAACTAATGTTTTTTTAAATAATGTATACGTATATCATTTAAATTTAAATAAACGAATACACTTTCTACCACCTACTCATCAGATATTCTACCGCTTAGTTTTCAAGACTGGTTGGTGTGATGTTAGGATTTTTTATTATTTCAGATAGCGTCAATGTCTATGGGCGGTGGTGACCACTTACCATCAGGGACCACTTACCTATTAAATAAAAAAAAACGTGTAGAAAAATCAATAAAAACTTAGAGCTTAGTTAATAAAATGAAAATTAGCGACAAAGTACACGCACGTAGTACACGCCGCACACTCGAGGCACTAGAGAGCGGCGGTGCAGAGACAAGACTGTGTACAAGATGGTCTGTCCAGCTTTCTTACTCGCAAAGCAATAGACGGTTCACGTTAAAATAAAATATTTCCGGCGAGTAAGAAATAAATCAAGAAATAAAATAAAAAAAAAATGTTGCAAATCATGGCAGAGATTTTATCTTAATCTTAACAAAACGCCGACAGGCCTTAACCGAAGTTTGCGTGTCGGTCACGCGAATGCATTTCCGTGAGCATTTTGTTTAAAGTTCATTTCGTGCTCGACATAGAAGGAATTATTATGAATATTGCATCTGTCGGATGGAATTCCACCGCATGTATATTCATGTAATTTTATATTTATGTAGTGGAGTAGTCTGGGACAACTTTGAACTTTGCTTATTAGCAAGTTTAAATCTTTTGTTGAAAAGCATTAATACGAGTAGATGATTCAATTTATGTCTCGTATAAGTTGTACAGAAATATTAGTATAACAAAACTGTATGAGGTTAGTATTCACATTCGCAATTCCCATGATTTTTTATTTGAGAAAAAGAAAAACTACTGAGTCCATTGAGTTTTCTCTGTAGGATGTTTATTTCAAGCCGCTGGTGACTATACATTCAATTTGATCCTGTATGGCGATTCAAGAGTGCTCGTAGAAGCCTACTTGAATAAAGTATATTTCGATCTCATTTGAATAAGCTCCAATACTAGCAGGACAGGAAACCCAGTCACGCGGATAATCGCGGGCTGGTTATAATACTAATACAGAATGAAGGACAACTTCACTTCACGCTCCAAAACTCACTTTGACGAAAAATATACCTGTATAAAACTCTACATCAAGCAACAACCACGTATCGAGTTGAACTGATTTCTAAAGTTTTATTTCAGAGCTGACTACGTCCCATTTGTCGCAAAATATGTGAGGAATCCTGACACAACTTACTGGGCTACGAATAACTATATAGCATCTAGCGGCGAGCTCAGTCCCTGGGTGCAGCTGATGAGCGTCGGGGCCGAGCCGGCACCCAGCCTCGCAGCGCTCACTGTGTCTTCCGGAGGACGAAGACCATACGTGGCCTCTGTGAGTATTCATACTGGAGTGCATTCATTGGTTGACATATCTATTGATAACATGCAATATCAACGGAGTCATACACCGTCCCGTAGTGCCGATTAGGCCCGAGCCCGATGGATGAGTTTTATATACTCAACCCAGAAACCGAATAGAAGAAATTGGTCAAACCGTCTTCAAATTCAAATATTTCTAGTAGTGTTTACTCGCACCAGAAAAAAAGGAAGAAAATATTTTATCGTTACCAAATTCAATCCGCAGTCTCAATTGTAATAAAATAGTACTTTCATCCTCCTCTTGTTTCCGTGACAACATATTCTGTTCCAAATCTATTACTTTCACAGGAATAACACGAGACAATGCCCGAGTAAAATAATATGTTGGAACTCGAGCAGACGAGTCTCCCGCAATTTGGATTATTTTATGCAAAATTACCTAACAGCGCTGAGCCAACATTTGTACCCTTTAAACTAAAAGTGTTCGCATGCAAATGAATGAGCGGTGAAAATATAACGGCGACGACATTTAAATAATTACACAATAATAATGCGCCTTGTTACTATCCAAGTTGCGTTAGAAGATAACAAAAAGTTCCGACTTATCGTTAACCAGCCTATCGCTAAAGCAGATGGAGTGCGTTGCTTTTTTTTGATATGTAATTGAACGAGCACATGGGCCACCTGAAGGTGAGTGGTCACCACCATAGACAATGGGGCTTTAAGAAATATTACACATTTCTTACATCGCCAATTCGCCACCAACCTTGGGAGTGAGATGTTATGTCTCTTGTGCCTGTAGTAATACTGGCTCACTCATTCAATCCGAAACACAGTAATACAGATGATATAAAATAGATATAATGAAATAGATAAATCTCGCTGTGAAAATTATAGGCCAATTAGTATATTATCTTGCTTAGCAAAAATATTTGAATCCATTGTTTACGATGCGTTATAATACCACATCGAGCCTCGATCTCACCTAAACAACAAGGATTCATTAAGCATCGATCTACTTGCTCGAATTTGTTAGAGTACAAAAATTACGTGTGCTGTGCTATTGGCAAGCAGTTACAAGTCGACTCTATCTATACTGATTTTTCTAAGGCGTTTGATAGAGTTGATCATAAAATACTGTGCACTAAACTTGAGCAATATGATATCCACGGTGACATATTGCGTTGGATAGTCTCGTACCTTGACAATAGAAGCCAGTTATTTGCTATTAAAGAAGAATTCTCTTCCAGGCAAGGTTACCTCTGGCGTCCCCCAGGGATCTCATTTAGGTCCCCTGCTCTTCATCACTTTCATTAATGATCTAATTGAAAGATTAGAATCACCTTGCTTATTGTACGCCGATGATCTTAAAATTTTCACTATTGTTAATAATTTTGAGGATGCTATGATACTCCAATCACATTTAAATAGTGTTGATAATTGGTGCAGAGAAAACAAAATGGTGTTAAATGTCAACAAGTGCAATGTTATTTCTTTTACAAATAAAAAGCATAAATCTAACTTTAACTATAATTTGAATAACGTTTGCCTGGACAGAAAGACCATCATTAAGGATTTAGGTGTTTTGTTTGACGAGAAATTGAGGTTTAATAGTCATTATGATTACATAATTAATAAGAGCACACGTCTTCTAGATTTTGTTCATAGAGTCACTAAGACACACACATTTCAAAAATCCTTACAGTTTTCTACGTCTTTATAAATCGCTAATTTCTAGCATCTTGGAGTAAAACTCAACTGTTTGGTCTCCTAACTATGTCACTCACAGTGATAAAATCGCACGTGTACAAAAAAGTTTATTTGTTTCTTAACTCATAAATTGGGATTACAAAGGAAGTTAAATTTGTATGACGACAGAAATAGTTATTTTAACATGCTTACCCTTAAACAAAGACTTGTGTGTAATGGCCTCTACACTTTACACAAAATAATTCACTCTAAAATAGATTCTTCTGCCTTGTTCTCATATATTAATTTTAATATAAAATTTAGATCTCGTCGTGCACACTTGAATAGTTTCGTACTCAGTGTTCACAGTAATAATACATCATATTATAATTCAATTGTTAGATTTTGTCGTACTTACAACGATTTACTTTTAAAACACAGTGACATATTAGACATATTCAATCCCAATTTCCCAAAATTTAAAAACATTTTAAGGAATATTATATCTACGATTCAATGATCGACTGGATGGATATACTTAATAATTTGTATGTTGTATTGTTATTAGATTATTAGTTTAATAGTAATAAATATTCAATGTTATATAGATAATTTAATTATTAAGGTTACATAATTCCAATTTATTTTAATTTATATACTATTTGCTGTAATTTATTAATTTTTGATTATTATATAAAATAGTACCAGACTGCATTGATATATAATTGTTAGGAGCATGCCGTGTACACACGCTTAGGAATGTAATCTAGCTCAAAATTGTTTAAGTCTGTAATTTTAATGTATGTTCTGATTGTATTCTGTTTGTGTACCTATGAACAAAAATGTACCCTCACCGCATTATGTTGTATTCGCTTTTATTGCTTCACTATAATGTTGCGCGCGTTCCGTCTGCAATTTGTTTTATATTCTGAGTAAACAGCGATTCGGTTCTTGTATTTCTCTAACATATTCGGCGTGTTTTAGATCTACATCATAGCAGAAGGCGTTGCTTCGAATTTGTTTAAGAAAATATACAAACTAAACTCCAAAAATGACAACGTGGAAAAGTTAGTTAAAGTTTTGGAAAAAATGAAGGTCTCGAATTTGAAGACACCAGAAGAAGTAAGTGGATTTTTTATTATAGTATTTTTAACCTTTGTTAATTTTATCTGCGAGTTTATTTTGCCTTCTAAATCGTTAACCAAGTGGGTGTAGAATTTCTTAGTTTATGTAGAAGGTTAAGTTATATTCGTATATGCTTTCTAGTTGTAAATGACGTTATTCTAAAACAGTCATTCGAATTCATTATTAAAAATGCATGTTATGCCTACTATAAGCCCATTGAGATTTTTTCGTCGATTCTTTTCAAGTCAGGGTATTTTCTTTTCCAAATCAATAAGTGTAATGCTTCTATATTGAATAAAGTAATATGATTTGATTTGATTTAAAGTCTATTCAATTATAATTTTGACGATGAAATAAATACATTTTTAATAAAATTTTATCAGGCTTTAGTACTATAGTTAGTTTAAGCTCGTCAAACTAATAAAATCAAAATTAAAATGACTCTATTTTTAATTGGGCACTTAAAAGCAATTAATTTTAAATCATAATGACACATAATTGTACGTATATGATGTGTACTCCTCCGGAATGTAAACTCTACTGAAGTATAACGGGCCAGGAACTCTTGCTGCAATGACATACATACAATACACAGGTATTTAATATTATATGTGTATTGCTCACACACGTTTCAGTGTTCTTTCGTGGAAGTAAATGTTCTGTGTGTCTCCAGGTGCACATCGACATCGTGGTGAAGGTTCACGATAAGACGGTGTTCGCAACTCACGTCAACCAGTCCAGGTTCGAAAGTTGGAACGAAAATGATAGTAAGCCTTTCATATTGTTTTGTCGTAAGAGGCCTCGGCCTTAGCAGCGTCACTCAGCAGAAGAGCGTATGGAAACTCAGGCCAGAGGCCAAAAAAAGGATTGATATCAAGAAATAACTCAAGTTTCAAATGTCTCAGCCATATAAAAAAGTCTTTACTTTACACACTAACCTAACTAACTACACTAGACACTATTTTCTCTAAAAATGTTAATACGCCAGCAACCTGTTAGGTCCCTTATCCCTGTAATTACACTGGCTCACTTAAAATCATAAAAATGAACAAACCACCAATAAACTTCATCAGCAATTTTACGAGTATTATTTTAGTCTATGTATATTGAACGTGTCGTATAAAATAGAGTGCAAATTTTTCTATCGACTCGGCCACCTCGAAAACTTTATACAGAGTGTCCCAAAGCCGTATATAAAACCTCACGAGCTTAACGCCTGAAAAAGTTCGGACCTTTTATGATAATATTCATGAATATTTTGCAAGAGTTTTGTGATTTTTTCAGTTAAAAAATCTATAATGGAGTTTCTTCGCTTCGGGAGTCACATCAACCAACAGATGGCGTACTATCCGGTGCAAATGGATGTCTACTTGCCGACTGAACTCGGTAAGGGTCAGACGGACATTGTAAATGCTAAAGTTATAAAAATGACGGAGAGGTTGTTTAGGATCTGGAAAGTTCGCGAGGCGACCCTAGATGTTAATAATAATGTTGTAAAGAAAGAATAGCTTAGAAAAGAGAATTGCCTTTTTATGTAACATAGTTAATTGCTCTGGCAAATGCCGCCTGCAGGTAAGTAGTCACTGCTCAATGCTCATGGACATTACTATGAGAACTATTAATCATACCATCAATGTACCATCGACCTCGGGAACTGAGACGTTATATTCCTTGTGCCTGTATAACACTGGCACACTCTCATTTCAAGCCGGTAAAAATAGTATTACTGTTTGGTGGTAGAGTCTGTGTTGAGTTGCTGGTACCAATCCAGATGAGTCTGCACAGAGCCCGACCACAGAGCGACGCTTAGTTACATCCTTGCTTTTATTCGTATTTGTATGACTTCTTTGATTGATAGATTAGATGGTTCGATACATTTTGCAATTAGAAAGTCTTTAATACGGAATCTTTTCTTTTTATGATTACTTTTTGTTGTTTCCAGGTACACCGATCCGTCTGCAGTCGTCAGTAGTCACGTTCACATCAGTGAGAGGGAACATCACAGCACCTGTCGAGCCTGCCGACATGCTGTACTGGAAGAATGACCTGCATATACGGTAAATAACGGCCTTGTAATTGAATTAAACCCGCAGCTGAGTTAACGCCTTATTCAACTAGATAAGGTTTTGGAGCGTGTTCCGCCACATGTTGAGGTTTTAGCTGTCGGTTGCAGACTTGTATCTGACACGAATTATTATAAATACAAATGCATAAAAATGAAGCACTTTATTACACGCAATAATCTATGGATAAAAAAGTAGACGGTTGGGGTAGCTTAGTTATCGTACGAAAGTGCAGTTTCATTTTGAGATGATCATGAGAATATCAATCAGTACCGTACAGTAAGATGGATGGGGACCTTCGATTGTAGATTTGGCTGCGGGTCGAGGTCCGCCGTGACGCGCCGCCGCTTGTTCTCAGGTACCAGGCGACGAGCGTGACGTCGCTGTCGACGTCGGCGCCGCTGCTGCGCTCGCAGCACGGCGTGCGCCTGCAGCGCTCGCTCGTCACGCATTTGCCGATCAAGTTCAAGGTCGGCGTGGAACCCGTCGAACATAAGAAAATCACGTGAGTTCTGTTAATCACTGACGTAAACACAGACGGAATGCTTCTTCTGGTGGGTTGATTTTCATGTGCTCTTCCTAAAAGACCGAAATCAGATTGGTTCGCAAAGAGATAGTAACTGGACTCCAGGTGGCGAAATGTATAGGTCGGGTCATTCCCAGTTTGGAAGCCTGTTTTGTGTGACAATGAGCGCGAGGACACTCCTTAACCAGCACGACTGGACATAATATAAACATGTTATTTGATTTGCTTATTTGCATCATTAATGAAACCGTTTCCCTTGGGGTTACGGTTTAATGTTTATCGGCAACTCCGGCTAGTGTTTAATGTCGCACGAGCGATAATGTTAAAGTATAGGCTGGAGTTTAAAGGTATCCTCAACCGTTCGTTTAATGTACAAAGTATTTAATTTATTATATATGTCAGAAAGATTTCATATGATTACTTTATCAAATCAAACAAATTCAAGTATTTGGAGGGAACCTCTGATAATAAAGGGAATGAATTTTGAACTCCACATATTAAAAAGCAAACACTAACTATTAGGAAATCCTAGCATTAACAATATGGAACATTTCTGATTTCTCACATTTGCTTATCATATAAGCAAATGTGAGAATCGACAAAAGACCTCAGAAATAAAGAATATATTCGATTCATAGTGACACCAAAAATTGCCGCTCGGAACATGATGTCGCGGATCGCTTACTTTTCAGCGATCAGTCTCGTTGGCGTTCTCTTACGATCAGTAGTAACTGATACAGAAGCTTGAAATCACTTCGAAAACTTTCGAGCTCGAACAAATATTCAGAAAGAAAATATTCAGGCATCCAAAGTTGTCTTCTTAAAAGAGTTGTTAAGTTAATCCGTCGATTGATTTTTCTGTCTCACTTCACGAGTGATCTTGATCAAATTTTCCATAATAAAACTTAATTTACATAAGATTGATTTCATTAAATCAAAATTTAAAATCACATAGCACGCCAAGTCTCAGTCCAAACTGTCTTCTCAAATAAGGTCGAACCTTACGTTCTATTGTATACAATAATGGGTAGTTTTATTTGCTCTAAATTATATTTAACGAGGTAATAATAATAATATTTTATTGCAAACCATTAGTGCTGAGTGAGTGTTATCCGTCTATGTGAAGTGTTCCTTCCAATACAATATCGAAAGGTTACATTAAGTTCTTAAGACTGTTCTTATTTTAAATTTATTCAAATCGTGAGCGCTTGAATGTGTGTGTGTTGTTTCTATGGACGGCATACAGACCCACACACGCATATACTTGCAGTTTATAAATATATTTGAAAGTTTATTAAAAAATAATTTGGCGATAGTTAATAAAAAAAATTAACAATACTATATATGTATATCAATACAAACATTAAACACTTTAATAGAAACAGCGGCAAACATGTATGAGCTCGAGAAGTAAAGACACACGTGTAACGTCCACTTTCTAAAAAGGTCAATTCATGCTTTTCAGGCGAGGTCTTCGCTTCTACAGTTATACTCCGCAATTTTTACGACTTTTCCCGTTCGTTAATTTAAGCCTCGTGTTAAAAAAAACCAATAATAATGAACACGCATTATGTTAAAGTTTAAATTCATAGATATTCTTATCAACTAGAGAACTCAAAATGAATTTGTAAAAATAATAAACGAAACTATCCGACTTTATAACAACAAATAATAATCAACGATTACATGAATTACTTTATTTACTCATAATTAACACCAAAAACCAACTGAAACGCGGCATATTTTCTATGGCTCAGAAATAGTACGTCCGAAGCACCAAAATTTCGCGCCAAAATGTGAACCCAGGCCTCTGTGACAGGTGTGTGTGACCGCTCGCTGTTTTTTATGTATCATATACAAGGTATTGATGCATTATGCTTTAGGCAGTAAAATATATAAAATCCTTGATATTTATGGACGTTGAGAATGTTTTATTCAAATATTTTAATTGTGTGTATGTGATTGGAGGGAAGGACTGACTACTGAATTTCTTTCTTTCTTAATTTTTTGTTCGTTTGCAGTCTGACTTGGCCGGACCCGTTCGCGCAACACGCGGGGGTGGCTATACACTCCCGAGTGCAAGTCGAAATGGACTCGAGGAAGGGACTCGAGGTCGTCTCGGTGTCTTCCAATGGAGGGGAAGTTGGTATTTTTTTGTCTCGTTTATTCAATAAATATGATTATTAAAATTTTTAACAAAAAATAATAATTTACATCAATTAAAAGATAAAATTTCCGCCATCGCAATGGTTTTAGTGGGTAAAAATCTAACTTTTTCCGGTCCTCCACTGGCCCGCCAGGGTCCTTTCTGAAGAATTCTACTGTGTTAAAAAAGGTCATAGTATTCAGTGAACCGAATACTATGAGCTTTCATGTAGATACACTAACAAACCAAGTGACATTATTGTAACTACTAAGAGCACAGGATCACACAACAATTTATCAATTCATACAATCCAAAAGACAAGTTCCGTTCTGATCCAACTCCGGTAACGATTAGGCTAAAAAATGTATTGATTATTAATGATCGAACTTTACTACACCGAGATCGGACCGAGAACGAACTGTGACATGACAGATCGACCCCTACCGACAAGAGCAACAGATGCTTAAATGTTATCACTGATAGGCCTTTGAAACGGAACTGCTGTTCGTGGTAGGACTACGGGCCTCTTGCTGTGTAATATTAATGCTTTGTTACTGACTCTATAAAACTTACTAACATATTATGATAAATTATCTTAAAATTTGTGAGATGTTTTCAAAGCTCCCACACTGATAAAATTGTAACGTTGCCGTGAGACATTTTATATCTATTGGATTTCGACCTCCTTTCCGAAGAAGGTAATTTAAGTAATAATATTAACTTAAACCATGTTCCACACGTGAAAATATTTTGCATGAGTACAGTTTGGACGCATCATTACCGTAATACTGAAATAACGATTCGTATTCAGGACGACAGCGGTGTCTTCTTCGACTGCGAGAGAAAAATGTCCGGAGCGGAAGTTATAGAAAAGTACATTATGTCCAAATTTATAACTTACGAGTAAGTCAATTCTTTCGAACATCAAGCATAATGTGTTCCTAACTTAATGGCGTCCACGCTCTCGAAGGCTCGCCAACTGTGCTGTGGAGATGTTACAGTGCAGATGTGTGTGTGCAAGCATAAATATACTCTCCAACCTATGTACTCGATCTACTTCACTAACATAATATGTAATTAAAATGTTAGAAAAGAGTAACTTTTGAGTATTTTGCCGATTCTCGGTAGTCTACTTTCTGAGTCGTGAACATAAAATTTGAGATTCAAAAGTGCTTTTATGAGTCTACTTGAATAAAAAAAAATTGGTTTTGATGTTTTTGAATTTAAAAACCCTTTATCAAATTATAAATTATCAATATTTATGTTCCAGCATGTTACCGTCACAGCAGTCTGTACTGAACTCGGTGGAACGTTTCATGACCTCCACCGGCTGCGGTCTCGTCGTCCCCCCCACGCGCCCCACCCTCGCGCTCGATGAGGTCCTGCATGTTGCCTTCAGTTTCAAAAATACTGTCGAGTTTGATAAAATGGGACTCACATTGAACACCGTTCTACGTTACTTCAAGTAAGTGCTTGAATTTGTATATACATACAGTATTCAATCCACGGAAGAAAGAGACGGAGGTATCCTGGCCGATTTTGGTCACGACTGCCATTCCAAATAGCATCAATCCGGCTACGCGGGGATGTTGTAGTGCCAATACTCTTACGAAAATATTTCTATTGCAGCATCGTAAGGTAACGTCGGTACTGGCTTAAAGATGAATGGTTCATCTAATTGGGATAAACCACGTGTCCTTTTTTTTATAATTACTAAAAAGTTTTTATTGATTTTGTTATATTAGAGACTTTCGTTTTTTAGAAGTATAATGTATTTTAGTTGTTATTGCGTTGTGGCCTACATAAACATTTTCATATTTTAGTTTTCCCTTTCCGAGGCACAGGTGTGTAGAATTGCCAACATCCCAACTCTGAGTTATGATTCAACAACCCCCGATAACGGAACTCGATTGTTCCGTCGCACTAACTTACGAACAGACCGACGAGGTGCTGAAGATATTATAGAGGGAATCAAAAGGAGTTTATTTTATTACCGAATAATATTTTCCCTTCCGTGATGAATAAAATCAAAATTATGTTAATATAATTGCTCAGTGATTTCAAGTGATAGGGTTATTCACCATCGCGTATGTCGGAGAAGTAGTCGGGTTTACAGCTTCCATCGCAGTGAAACGCAATCAACTTAAAGAATCTTTATTCGTTATGTTAACAATTTATTGTCTTTTCACAAAACGTGTCCATGCAATATGGCGTTGCTATAACGATGCCCGTTTCTAACGCGTCCTCTTCGAATGAATCAAACGGATATTCACAACTACGACTTTTTATAATAAATTAATGCAATTACTGCAAATTCATTCTTAAAATATAGTTTAACATTAAAATAAATATCTATTTGGTTCTTATTATTAAATATAGCTCTTAATTAATTACAATTGAATTACTTAAAAAATAATATAATATTTTTATTACATAGTCCGTTATGACATATTACAGGTGGCACTGCAAGACGAATCCAAATTAAGTTTTACTTATTGAATAATAGTGTTTTAGAAATTTACATAATAAAATATAAACATTAAAATGATGATTGACAATATATAATTATTATTTTATATTATTAATATTTTAAACCGTTGCCGATGAATGGCGACTTGCGCCCATATGTACATGGTGTACATAGCTTGTAATGGCCTTTTCAGCCTGTATGTTTTCCATGTGTTACAATTAAATTTTCAGAAAAAACAAAGACCGAGACGACGAGATGTTTTTGAAAATCGACGCGGACACAAATGTGGAATGTGTCGGTAGAAACGTCTCCGTGCAGTCGGTTCTGTATGTGAACCAGCCGTTTAAAGATGACCCGAATAAAAGGTTTTGGAAGGTGAGCTTGGCTTATGAGCATTTTCTTCGGTACAAACGTTTGGTCTGTAAATTTAAGTAATTTTAACTTGTTTGATACAACTGACACCACAGACGAAATAAACAATAATAAAGAGCTGATTTTTAAAAAGATTTTATTAAAACTTACAACCAAGTTACTGAGTCATTCCCTTATCCTGTTTGGCCTGAGGTACCGATTGTGCAAATCATTTTGAGTGTCTTTGACTTCCACTCGGTGTACTGGCTAGCTTATAGACCTATAAATCCTGAGGTTCTGGGTTCAATCCACGGCCAATAGAAGTTATTCCATTTTTATAATTGCTTTTAAGACCCAAACCCATTCAATTGAGGTGTGTTTTACAATGTACAACCATTACGTGAAATCGTCATTAAATGATAACCACAACTCTTAACTTCCAGCTGTGCTACTTCGAAGACGACACCAGCCACGCGCCGGCCGACCAGGACCTGAACACGCACCCCGCCGCCTACCACGGCCGCACCACCGTCACCTACCGCACGTCGCCGGCCTACGAGCCCTGCGCCGCCGGCTCCGGCGACAGCAAGCTGACCATAGAGTACCGGGGAACGCCGAAGTACAGCTACGGAAACGTCGAGAGATATGTCGAAGTTGACATTAAAGGGGAAAGGGTGAGACGAATTCCAACTATACTTTACTAATGTGTAAAACTTTGTGCAAGCCCGTCTGGATAGGTACTACCCACTCATAATATTACATTCCACCGCCAGTGAGCCAGTGTAACTGCAGGCACAAGGGACATACAGCTCACAAGGTTGATGATTCAAATGAAAAGGCGATGTAAGAAATGATTAATATTTCTTACAGATATGTCTATGATGGTGACAACTCACCATCACTTCGCATTTGCCCGTTCATCTATATCACATTTAAAAATCACTTATTAAAAAATAAAATCTCTTTCGGATTGCTAGATTAGCACATTGATATTTGAGTGAGTTTTTATATTTGAAATATAATGAATACCACCAAAACAAAAAAGCTGCCAAACTGGCTAAGGAAACTCATTGGGGATTTTTAAAAGATACATCATATACAGAATAGCCTGAAGTGTTTATAAGCCGTGGACCTGTCGCATTAAAAAAAAAAGAAAATGAGAAATCGAATCGAGAAAGTACGTTGTTAACTTCGTCGACACTCCAGCGCTGGTATAATCATTCGTGATTTCTGTCGTCATTGATTTTGTAGACAAATGTCAAACGATTCAATGTCACTCTTCCAGCTGCACCAGTTCGACCTGCTCCCAGGATTAGGTCTGGGTCCCGGAACACCCATCGCGCAGCTTCTGGGCACTCTAGACTTCATCAACACCTCCGCGATTATTAAGGTAATGTTTTTTGTATTTCATAAACAATTATCAACCTGCATCTGCGCCCTGACGCATACTATTGTGTTCTACCCGTACCAGCCGATTTCATTCCTGATTGCCATTATTACCGAACATTAACCAACTGTCGGAGACGTCGATTATAGTGCACAGATACTGATGCACTTTCGATTTCCTAACTCGGATAGTTTGCGGAAATAGGAAGATTTCAAGAGCAGAACCAACGGCTCCACGTGCATTTCAATTCATTGAAGTGGATACAGTGCTAACTTTTGGGCTTCGGGTTCTACTAAGACAGTCTGATCAGAAAACCCATATGATTAGCCCGACTAGGGATTTGATCCTCTGTACCATGGTCATGGACAGTCCGATAAACTCTGTCATAATATTACTACCAGTATTCATATTCGTTACATCGAAGTTTGCGACACGTGTGAACTGCGAAGCCAATGAACTCAGCCCACGTTATAATATAAATAATATATATATATAAATAATGTCAAGTAAAGGTTCAAAACTAAATTACAACTACAAAGATCACTTTATAACATTTATAGCCTTTCAAGTCGTAGAGTCCTCTTGGATCTTTTGTTTTTGTACAAAATAGTCAGACATAGAATGAACTGCCCTAAAATTCTTAAGGGAATTAATTTTAACGTGCCTAAGAAAGCATGTCCACGTTATCCAATAAGGGTATGTTACATTCCATCTTTTACCATCGAAAACTAAACTAGGACAAAATGCACCTCTTGTAAGATTAGGTAGAACTTATAATAAATACTCAAAGTCACTTGACATTTTCGGGGATTCCATAAATAAATACAGAAACAACATTTACTTTAAAATTAAGTTAATACAATAATGATTCAACTTCTTTTCGAAAGAAGTTACGATTTGGTTTTATTTTTGTCGCGTGATTGATTCGTGACATTGATTTGTTTGCTTATGATCTCTTTAAAAACGTTTTCGTTTTGAAATAGGAAAAAGATGGGATAGCGTCGGTGATCGTTAACAAAGGAGCGGAGATCCAGTTCGAGTCGGACAGTTTCGCGTGGCTGCTCGACAGTTGGACCTCCATGCAGCTGATGAAGCGGTTCGGAGTATACCGTGAGTACCAGTGATACTACTACTCCTTATAAATGCCCCCTCCGGTTGGCAAAACTCCCTAGAGTGGCGCTCGCGTGTTCTTTTCAATATACTCGTAATGTCTGTTCGTATATTTTACACGTCCCTATTTCTGAACATTTTCATGCATTTCCTCTTTATATAATAAAAAAAATACCTACCCTTTAATATAGTCCATCGGTCATCATAATCACGAAAAGAATCAATTTTTAAAACGAGAACGACAATTTAATCATATTCAACAGAAAACACACACACACACACACCTACAGAAATCTCTATTATAACAAATTTTATTTTTGTTTACATTTTATATATATAAATAAAGCAAAAAATTAATATATACATCAATGGAAAACAGTAATTTTCTGTATTTTAATATTTAATGTAAACATATACTATATATGCTGTATAAGGTTCATAATTAAATTAAATGTGATGTCGGTATATCTGTGCGATTAACAGTCTGCGACACCCATTGCCCGCTCAGCATGAAAATTGCCACACTACGTGTAGTCACGGACGAGGTAACCATACGATCTACTTAGTTGTTACGCACCGCTGGTAGCGGAGCAGGACATCAACTTTTATGCCATATAAAAAAGGCAGGACAAAGTCTGGCTGAGTTTGCAATTTCTCAAAATCAGCGACAACAACAATATTGTTAAAACAAAAGAACACGAAACGAAATATTCCCTTAAGTTTTGTTCGAATACGAATTTCCACCAGCGCCTGTGTGGTCATTTTATTTCGGTTGCTTTGAAATAAGTTCCTAGTTGTTATACGTTGTTATGTTTTTGGAGAGCCAAGAAAACGGTAATGTTTTTAAAATAATCTGCAAGACCTGATCTGTTATTTTTTGTTTTTAAAGCATTTTTGTGGAAAAAATAATTGAAATATTATCGTATTCCGTCTCACGTCATTTAATTTGGACCGATAATAATTATTGTTTTAACATTGACAAATAACCCTTGCCTAATATTTTTTATAAATTAGAAGAAAACATGATATTTAAATTGTAACTTCATTTTAAATAAATTTTTGAAATTACATGTTTGACTTATTTAGAACAAAGCTATAAAACGTGATAACTCAAAAATGGTTCACTGGTGCAGTATGCATACGGGGATTAAAATTATCGCCAATAATCACCCTGACCAATGACTAAACTGAATTACCAATGACGCTGTATATTGAGATTGTTTTTTTAGTTTTTATAAGTCTATTCGTTTTAAATTAATACAAATGCATGAAACTAAATAGATTCATGAAGCGATACAGATTTTATTTTTTAGCGATATGGTCTAGTTTTTCTAGATGATTGAATCCTATATTTTCAAAGTTAAAAGTCAAATTTGTTCTTCATTAATAAATAAGATAGATTTTTAAGGTTTTAATTCTATTATAAATTAAGAAACACAGATATAAAAATATACATATATTTTATAAAATATATCAAATATTAAGTCCAAAATCCTGGCACCATAACCTATTTGCATTGCCAAGCTGATACGCGGACGAGCTGCCAACTCGTAGATCATGTAATTAGATTTTAGTTTTTAATCGATCCTTGCTCCAGGTCAATGTCGTCTCCAAGAGTCGACGATACAAACGTTATCCGGTAACGTGGACCAACTCGAGCAACTGCAGTGTCCCGAGAGACTGGTGCTCGCTGACTGCTCCGAGACGCCTAGGTAATGTGATTCTTAAATTCATTATTGGTATTCATTTGGTTCCCACCTGTAATTCACTACGCAGGAGATAGTATGGAGTTCTATATGTAAAAACTAATTCTTGGAGGACGACTGACACGCAACCGAGTCAAGATAAAAGTCGACTTCGTAGATACCATTGAAAATGTTAACATTCTTAGCATATGAGTAAGTACCATATCGTCATCGATTAACAACCCAAAGATTTAGACTGTGATGGTGGCTGCCAATAAAACATGAAGGCAAATTAATAAAACGTAAATTAATTATGACATTAGATAAACAAAGGCACGAATACACGTCCGAAGAGATAAAACTATAGTGACCAACTGCTTACGAAGACACAAACAGACTGTCTCTCTTATAAATCGATGCGACCGCACCGGGAACGACGTGAGTTGGTGTCCTGACTTGCAAACTTAGTGTTTTTGTTGAGAATAAATTGACAGGAATACCAAATAGTGTTTATGATATCCATAACTAAGAGATCTACAGCTTCACAAGTTCACGAGACGCTCAATTAAACTTACATTAGTGCGTTCTACACAACTATTAATAAATTTTCATGAATGTCTAATTGCAGTTTTGTAATATTGCGTCAACAAAATGGCGGCATTATAATGTACGACGGAGAGCACGCCTCGTACAGCAGCGACACCTCCACCAGGAGCACGAATACAGCGTGAGTTTATTATGTTTTCCTAAATATAGTATTTCGAAGTAAGCTTGTACGAGCACTTTTGAATCGTTAATGTTCCACCGGTGGGATCCTCGATCTTACCGAGAAGAACCGATAGGCAATTAGGATATCAGCGGTCCTAGACTTTCATTCCTATTACTCCGGTGACGTGACTTATGATAAAGACCGCAGTAATATATTTACATTTGATGTCTCTATTATTTTAGAATGTATTTTGTCTCAATTCATCAATTTGCTTGGCGATCAATTTCAAAAGCTTCCCATTTGCGCCAACCCTGGCTCTCAGTCTGATGTGATAGCGATCTTCAATAATTTTTCTCACCAGAAAACCTCGATACAACTATTTGAACTGAACCCCTGGAATAAAAACACACCTTCCAAAAATTACAACTCTAAAAAGTCAAGACCCTATAGAAACCTGGTTTCCATAGAAAATTTTAGTAAAAATTTAGTTTCTGGGATCAAATGTGTCGTGATTAAATTCAATAGATATAAAACCTACCGCCGCGGAACTCCATAGTTATTTTTTCAAATTCATTCATTAAACTAAGCGTAAACAGCGCAATGGTTTACGGGCCACCTAGCGATATTGACAGTCGCAGGATCGATCCTGACCCCTTGGGCTATTGTCGTCCCCACTCCTAACACGAGTGATAAATTATATATTAGTAATTCCTCGACTAATTTAGGGCATTGCTACTATTTAAAAAAAAATAGTAGTAACTTAAATTCCTGTTTGAATCCATAACATTATGAGTTAGCTATGAGAAGAAAGACTACAGTGTAACAATCGGCACAAGGGATGTCCCCCATACTGGGTATAACGTGTCTATGCCTGGTGTATATAATATAACCTGGGTAAGGTCGATGCGGCGTTGGCGATATAAGGAATAATAATTATTCCTCACAGCGCCAACGTCTCCGATGGTGACCACTTACCGCGCGGTGTATTTTTGTTTTCAGATTAATACCAACAGACGACGGCGTGAAGGTCATCTCGAATTCGACGGGAGTGACGATATACAGGCGGTACAACGAAACCGTCATCCTGATACCGTCGTCGTACCTGCCGTCCGTCTGCGGGGAGTGCGCGGGGAGCGGCGACTTTAATAGCTGTTCAATATAATTTCGTTTAAGTAAAATCGATTGTTTCATTACGACCACTCTACTTAGCGTGTTTCTTGTTAAAGTCAACGCCATAATCGAACACGATATC
Source organism: Vanessa tameamea (assembly GCF_037043105.1). Taxonomy (NCBI): domain Eukaryota; kingdom Metazoa; phylum Arthropoda; class Insecta; order Lepidoptera; family Nymphalidae; genus Vanessa; species Vanessa tameamea. The sequence continues at coordinate 64,618 of NC_087337.1, forward strand.
ATCCAGACCAGCCTGGGAATTCAAATCGGCAAAGGAGAACTCAGTGGATACATTTTTTCAAGTCAACGAAGACGGGGATTGAATACGCTGATTAATTTCTATAAGAAAAGTTATACTTTGATTCGACTATTACATACGTATATATGTATATGTTGAAACATAAAACCGCCGCGCTCTGTGATATATTGTGAACTCGTGAGTTATTTTCCAGTGAGTTGTTTACTGAAATTAAGGAAATTGTATTTTGAGACGAGTTAGTTCAGTGGATAGGACAAGCTCTACTAAGTTTGAATGTTATCAATGTGGAATGTATAGTCTTGATATTTAATTCAAAAATTCAAAATATTAATTTGATGTTATATATCATGAAAGTAATGATTTAGTTGGCCATAACTTGAATATAATACGCATATAATATATTATTTATATCCCGTAAGATCAAGAATATTAAAAAAAACTGAATTCCCATTAGTCAAATGATTTAATGTAATTATAAAAACGCTCCGCGCTATGTGTAGGAAAAATAAACAGGCAAGTCTTTGAGCTATTAAGGCAACGCAGAAAAACATATTGATAAATAATCAGGTCGGAAAATCACCCTCGTATATCTACAAAGGATGATTTATATTTAAATATTATTTTTAAACGGTGCGCCACTTCAGTGATCAAAAGACGTGCGATCCGCTCGGCGTTCGACGCTCGAATGACCGTTTTGACGTCACTTTAAATGTGGAACGCGGTGAGCGCGAGTGATTGGTCAGGGTGACCATAGCTAATAAGGTGTGGCCTCACTGAGCAGAGACAACTTTGATCGCTCTTACGCTCGGCTGCCTTAATCTTACAAAGGGTCGCTTATGCATTATAATGTGTTAGTTTAAGCAAAACATTTTTCATGCGAAAAATAGGTTAGTGTGTATTTTTTTACTCGACTGTTCGTGGATTTGAAGTAACTTAGTAACACCCGTTCATGATTCATGTTGGGCCAGGGCCTCCTCTTACTTCGAGGAGAAAGTTTTGGAGCTTATTTCAACACTCTGCCCCGATGCGGATTGGTGAATACACAAGTGGCAGAATTTCATTAAATTCGATATATGCAGGTTTTCTCATGATTTTTTCCTTCACCACCGAGCACGAGATGAATTATAAACACACATTAAGCACATAAATTTATTATTATTAAATAAATACAAAACATAGACTTTCGTTACTAAATAAAATAGAAAGAATATTTTTCTTATTATAATAGTTATACAGAACATTGAAATATACACACACACAAAATACAGTAGAGAGCAGCAAAGGAGAGGAGCATGACGCCTTATTTGCCGTCACGCTATACGACCACGACGCCAGTCTTACCTTCGACGCTCGGATGTTTTAAATCCATAAAATACGCTTACAATCGACTTCCTAAATTTGATTTTTTTTAACTAACATTTCAAACAAACCGAACTCTACGTAATGGAAATTGAACTCGAACGAATAGAAAGTTAATAAAATCATTTGAAAAATCCCTCTAAATCCTAAATTCATTTTATTCCGTTTATAAAAGTTATTTTTAAATAAAAAATTGTGAGACTCAGGTTATGGAAGCAATACGTACGCGGCTGTAAACAAACGACCGTGTTAAGGTGTGGTTTTACTAAATTATCACTACGAGCTTGCGATGCTTTAAGGAATACATATAATATTATAAAAACATTTTTTTTTATAGCTATATAGACAGTTTAGTTACAAACAACAGACTGTACCACTGATACAAAAACACCAGGAATAGATAATGACCTAAACGTAAGGCATGCAACAGGGTGACGTCGAAAGAGGTTGACTCCACAGCATACCCCGTTAGCGACAGTGATTGAACTATTGAGTGTATATTTCACCAACTTGTCTAGTGATTAGCCTATAAAGTCACATACCTAGAGGTCGTGAGTTTAAACCCCTACTTAGTCCACTCATTTGCTTCTCCGGTTCTCATTCTTCCATCACAGGACCGAGGGCGATACGAGTCTTCCGTGGCTCGGCAGTGTAAGCATCGGCACCTTCCCAGCGGGACAGTACTGTTTTTGAGATTATTTTCGACAGGAAACCCAATAACTTTAGACGGGCCTGCCCCGGGGCCCAAGAATCTGTATCACTGTTTTTGTAAGGTTTAATCATTCATTTTAAATTGCATGTTGCTTTGTTATATTTATTTTAAATTTGCATTAGATTGTCTCAAACAAACATGATTTACCTTGTGTGTAGTCATTATAGTAGTTAATTTATTAAGTAACAGTGTATCGCTTCTTTTTAAAATTATGTTTAGTCCATATTTAACGTGCTTGATGCGGTCTCCTATAGTTGAAGGAGCTCCTTAAAGGCCAGTAAAGCACCTGCAAGCCCGCTGAGGTAGCAGATGTCCATGGGCGGTGGTAGTCACTTTCCATCAGATGAGCCTCCTGCTCATTTGCCCCCTATAACGTAATCATACATTCTAAAACATTATCACACGATTTAATGTTCTCGTAAGTGAGTGTATCATTGGTTGGAGATCATTAATGAACGAATACCTAACCCAGTCAGCACGTTGCGAACGTGTTTTGTGTCAATGTTTTTTCAACATCGCGTGAAGACACAATGCTGTCAATTTCGCGCTCGTGGACGCGGCTTTAGTACGTACGGATATTTTACGAATGAAATATTTCGTGCGAGTGAAATAGGATTATTATTTGATCCTTCTCCTCTTTGAACCGGTTCAGCGACATGTGAAGAGGCGACGTTTGATCGATTACCGACCCAATCGTTCGGGAATACAGTCCAATTTGCATCGATCGATAGATTGTGTTTTATGTGCGATGAAAATTATTTGGAATATATTTTAGGTTGCGAAATTTACATGTAGGTAATTTGTGTGCATCGCTTAGTCAGTTAGTGGGGTAGCGGGGTCTATTCTGGGTCGCTAAATGTTTGTTGTCGTTATTAATCGGTAGTCAATGTTTCGACGTGGCAGCTACGTGAATTGTTACATGAATTGTGCGATCGCTTGGTGAGCCTATAAGGCTACAAATCCCGAGGTCCAGTAGTGTTGGTAGAGCTGATAGTGTTGTGACCTTGAAAATCATGACTGAAAATGTGTTGTTTTTTAAAGGGTTGTTGTTTTGTTTTTGTTGATTTTTTCAAATTTCAGTTAGATCTGGTTAGTTATTGAAGACGGACCAAAGTCAAGTGAGCGTCATGTGGATCCCAATTTAAATTGCCTTAAATCTTAAATATCGACGGCTTTGCGATGTAGTGTCTACTGTAGATCTCACTGAATACATTTTCATAGTATGCACATGTTTCAGTAGTTAAATAAACGTCAGTAGCTTTGAGTGATTTTAATTGACGCCTGACTTATTGCCTTATTGGTTCTATGGTAACTTTTTATAGGCGTAAATAAGTTACGGTTATTTCAACTTGAAATTTTGTGTATTTTACAAATTTCTCGAACGTAGTACTTTGAGAATTTACGTCTGGGTACGTGCCACCCACTCATCAGAACCCAAACAACAGTACTCAGTATTGTCGTGTACCGGTTTGAAGGGTGAGTGAGCCAGTGTAACTACAGGCACAAGCGACGTAACATCTTAGTTCCCAAGGTTGGTGGCGCATTGGTGATGTAAGGAATGGTTAATATTTCTTACAACGCCATTGTCCATGGGCGGTGGTGACCACTTGCCATCAGGTGGCCCATTAGCTCGTCCAGCTACCGATATCATAAAAAAAATAAAAAGACAATTATAAGTATTGGCTGTAGCAATATCTACAATGTAGACAGTTTTACTTGTTTAATTTACAATAGACATATTTATAGTTTTGTCGGTTAATACAGCTCTGAAGTCGCTGTTCCAGGTTCAGGTCGTCTTTCCAGGTTCTCATGTTCACCTCGGTGCTCATTGGGGTCTTGTTTTCGATAGTAGTTGATCATCGTCAGTAAAATTTATATCTTCAACTAACAATGAATTTTTAATAAATAATCTATATTCATATTATAAAGCTGAAGAGTTTATTTATTTGTTTGTTTCAATGCGCTAATCTCTGGAACTACTGGTCCGATTTAAAAAAATCTTTCAGAGTATAGCCTATTATCATAAAAGTACCATCAAAATGTACCATCATTGTGCGACTGATAAGAGCGGATTGACGATGAAAAATTTTGCAAAAACGGAGGAAATTTTTTCCTTGTGAGAGCTTTCGCTGCGGAAGGTGCATAAACCGTTCAAGTTTCGCAACAATCATATATAACATAGTCTGTAACCCGAGCGAAGTCGGGACGAGCGGCTAGTATGTTATTGTCTAAATTATGAATGTAGTGTAATGTAGAACTCAATTTGGATTGACATTTGTGAAAGTACATAAGGTATTTGCTTCCTCGTGTATTGGGTTTATACCGACAAGCTACCGGAAGTCAAGTTAGTCTCTCTCAAATAACAGGATTTCAAACAAACGAGAGGTGTCGGGACGTTCGGTTCAAGTGGAGAGCTTTACGCTACATGTTCGGAAAATAAAAACATTTAAGATAAATTAAATAAAAAAAGGAAAAATTTACTAGAATTGTACAAAAATTTTAGTCGTTACAGCACGCATATAAGAAAACAGCTGACGAGCACGCCGCACGTCCGTGCTGCAATAATGTACACAGACAAACGTCTGGAAACGCAAACATGCCACACCAGTACGAGTAAGATAGATGAGCAAATGACTCACCTGATTGCAAGTCGTCACTACAGAGTTTGCTGTGTGAGAAATGCCATCATTCCTTACACCGTCGCTGCTCCTCCAGCCTCGGTACTTAAGATTTTATGTCCCTTCTATTACACTGTCTCATTCACCCTTCAAATTCGAACACAACAACCGTTTTGCGACCTTTCACAGCAGTAGTGGTAATACACATAATTGGTGGTAGCTTCGTGCAAGCCCGTCTGGTTAGGTACAACCCACTCAACAGATATTTTACCGCCAAACAGCAGTACCCAGTAGTTTTGTTGTGTTTCGTTTTGAAGGCTGAGTTAGCCAGTGTAACTACAGGTACAAGGGACATGATATATTAGTTCCTAAGGTTGGTGGCGTATTGGGGATACAAGGAATGTAATATTGACAGGTGACCACCTACCATCAGGTGGCCCATTTGCTCGACCACCAAGTTCTGTCGTGACGGTCGAATAATTAGTGTTCGGACTGTACTGTACTGTACGATAAACAAATTTGTTTCAATAAGGTTTTATTGGAAAGTTAAACTCCGTAAAGTACATCTAATATTAATACTTTTAAACCTAAATCAATAACTAATTTGGAAAACATTAACAGGGTTTCACAGTACGCAGTATAATGGCGAGGGGGTCAAAAGATCACTTGGCGGTGTATTGGTCGCTTAATGTGAACCTTTTCGCTTATCTGTGTTAAAAGGTTCTGTGTGGGCGATTCGGTCATAACGAAACTTTAGTCGTAAAATCTAAAACATGCGATTATTGTTTTTTAAATAACGTGTGTTTTACTTTTATATCTTTTTAGTGTCAGATTTAAATCGTACTTTATTGCTGTTAATATAAAAAAAGAGCTGTAACCAAAGTACCAATTAACTATTGTTACGATTTTTGTTTTTTAATTAAAATTGGTTTTCTCGCTTCAAAAGTTTTACATAAATATCTAAATAAAAATATACTTTATTCAAGTAGACTTTTATAAGCACTAGAATTTTTCTTCTTTTGATCTTTATTTGTAGAATCTTAGTGAATTAAAATCGACCGCAGATTCGAAATTTGATTATACCGAGAAGAACCATCGAGAAACTCAGTAATTACTCTTTTCCAACATTTGAAGTCATGTCAATCAAATACAATTAAATTTCTATTAAAATATCTTCTGATTTAAAAAGGTAATATAAGAACTATAAATACATAAAAAATAAACTTCTAAATTTACTTCTCGCACAACATCTTGACCGGAATATGAAGCATATGAGCTTAAGTGGTTTCATAATTCGTAATAATTTTATTTTGTTTTCTTCTGTATCGATACCATATACATTATTTATGTATTCCTCTTGGTTTATTGTTTCAGATTATATAATTGTATAATGATTATGTTATTATGTCTAAGTTATTACTTTTATTTACATAAGAATTATTTACATTAAGTGGTCATGACCGCGTGGAATGGTGGCAAGAACGCTATCAGTAATACCCCGTCGAATCGCCATTCCGATCCTCTGGGCAAAAAAGTCACCAGTCGAGGCAATAATTCCACCACGCTGCTCCAATGCGGGTTGGTGGTATACACATGTGGCAGAATTTCGTTGAAATTAGACACATGTACGTTTCCTCACGATGTTTTCCTTCACCGCCGAGCACGAGATGAATTATAAACATAAATTAAGCCCATGAAATTCAGTGGTGCTTGCCTGGGTTTGAACCCAAAATTATCGGTTAAGATGCACGCGTTCTAACCACTGGGCCATCTCGGCTCGACTCGACTTAGTTTTAGACCCATCATTATTGGTAGCTCAGTATTTTGGTTTAGATTAAGTAAGTTTGGTTAAGTTTTTTAAAAAAAAAAACACTTCTGGTCTAAACCTTCTCCTCAAAGGGAGGCCTTAGCCCAGCGGTGGGAAATTTACAGGCTGCTAATGTAAAAAATGTAAAAAAACTAAGTCAACACTAACCGTCCTACAGCTTCCACGTCGCTACCACGGTGAGTGCCGAGACGAAGAGAGCGATTCTGGTGAGGGACCTCATTTCATGCGCTCCTCCCCCATTCCACTGGTCTCACTTTATTCATCTCATACAATGTTTATTCTTTGTTGTAAAAACACGACGCACGTCTGTCGTTGCATTAATAATAAACCTCAGTGGTTTAAGTAAAATGAGATTTGAGTAGTCATATCATAAAATCTTAATTAATAAAATTATTCACATGAATTATTAAATTTACTTATTTATCTACTCGAGTCGATCTCGCGACTTTTTAACGCATTTAAATAAAAGCGTGTTTTTAAAAAGGTTTTTACTTTTAATTTATTTTATACTTTTTGGTAATTAAACTCGCATTCGTATTAACAGTAAGTCCTTTCATTCGATACCCAAATTAACCAAGCACTAAAAAATGATTCCGCCATATTGGTTTACAGTGACGTCACTTAATTTTTTGACATATTCTCAACAAGCTCTTTCATTTTATATTCACACTCTAGGAATGAATTTAAAAAAAATCCGCCATCTTGGGTGTTCCGCCATGTTGGATTTAGAATGACATCACACGGTTAAGCATGCATTATCCAAACTGAACGTGTATACAAAATTTCAGCTCAATCGGTTAAAGATATCCGTTTCTGAATTGAGTTGCAAGTTTCACCCGTACATACATACATTGCAAATTAAATGGTTTTTAAAAACTTTTAAAAACCAGCTTAACATTAGAACGTAAAGCTTGTTTTTCAATTCGTGTAATATGAGATTCGAGTATATTAAGTTTTCGCTCTGTTTCAACCATACGGACGGACCGAAATGGAAATGACCGTCCGCATCCGGCTCGCAAGCTGCAAACGAACAATTGAGGGAAAATCATATAGCATTTTGGCTTGAAATGATCCCCAGACACTGCAGGAAATCTCATTAAAACCGGCCAAGCGCCGGCATTGCGTGACGAGCAAGCGTTATTAGAGCTTTGAATTTTTGATGCGCACTTAAATGGTTTTATTTCATATCTATGTACCGACTTAAATATATATATAGCATTTGAATACCGCACTGAGATCACTAACCCAGATCTATTCTACGTACAATATATTCGAAGCTATTATGGAATCATGTTTGAGGTTGTCGTTACCTGAGATGACTGCCTTTGTCTGGTGGTTGCAAGGCCGCAGATCTCTGGGTTCAAACCGCAGGTCGGGCTTTTCAATCGTGTCGAATTTGCCTGTGACATATATGTCCTACATAATAGTTCTGGTCTTCCTTGAAATTACTCACTGGACTGAACTCGATCGGCATGACATCGACATCGTCATAGATACTTATATCATCGATAGTTACTCCAATTTTAAGTAATTTTAGAAAATGACTGCGCCGAGACGGCCCATTGGTGAGAATGTGCGTATCTTAACCTCTCGTGCTCGACGGCGAAGGAAACGTCGCGAGGAAAAGGTTCCGCTACATGTTTTTTTTTATTTAAAGTAAAGTCAGTCTGTCAATGATCCAATGCTGGGCTAAGACCGCCTCTCCCTATGAGGAGATGGTTTAGACCTTATTCTATCACGCTGTTCCAATGCGGGTTGGATGATACACATGTGGCAGAATTTCATTGAAATTAGACACATGCCGGTTTCCTCGCGATGTTTTTCTGTACCGCTGAGCTTGAGATGAATTATAAACAAAAAACATCAGGTATTTGTGTGTAGAGTAGCGCGTCGCGACACGTATGCGAGTCGAGTTTGTGTCGCGATTCGTTTGCCAAAAAACATTCAAAAATTGGATTCCGCGCCATTTCTATCTCTCACGGTTCTGATTTCGTTTATCGGGTGATTGATTTAATTTCCTCTTTTTTTTGTACGAAATATTGGAATTTATAGTCGACGGTTGATAAAAATACTTGTTATTTTTAGAATAAAGCTGATTTGGAACTCTGTCTAAGTCTGTCTCTGTCGCCGAACCTTTTATTAATTCTGCCATTTATGTGATCTACGGCTTCATCAATGAAACAAATGAATCGCGCTTAGATACTTTATTAATTCGAACTTTGATTAATATATTTTTAAATCATTAACATTAGCCAATCACGATCCTTCATCCGGGCCCCCCCTACGTTCTTCTGGTCATCAGTCCATCTGGACTGGACTGGAATTTGAGTGATAACGCCATCTACTGACTTCAGTATTGTATCGTATCGTGTGATTTTTATCGTAGACGTGAACGAAAACGAAAGGCGTGCAACTTGACACTTAACTGTATAGGTTTATTTTATAACGTAAGTAACTGCTAAGTGCAGATTTTTGGAAATTCTCTCCCGTATGACGTCAGGGTGAGCCGCTAATGAGTATGTGATTGACCTTGGGGCAACGCTACTGATATTTAATCTGTTTTTATTTTGCAAAATAGAACCGATTCTTGCCGGTTCTTCTCGGTATAATCTGCATTCCGAACGGCCGGTAACTTCACTAGATATAGTTTTGTAAAAAGACGATTCAAAAGTGCCTGTAAAAGCCTACTTGAATACAGTATATTTTGTGTTTGTTAAATGTATTGTACAATAAAGAGTTTCTGATTAAAAACATACTCAGAATAGACTTACATCATATAAAATTGATACAATTTTAGCTTTTAGCTTTGTCTGTTAATACATTTCAATCACATGTTAAAAAGACTGTTCAATAAGGCGTATTGCTCGATGAAGGCTTATGTAGATGACAAAAAAGTGTGGCGTTGGTATTCATTTCCATGCAGTAATAACACAATAATAGTATTTAATAATCTAAGTAACTGATTGTCAGAATAGAAACTACTGAGTTTCTAGCCGGTTCTTCTCGTATATTTAAATTTATTTTAATCAAAAGCATGAGGCTCTACTTGAATAAAGTATAATATTTTGATGTTGATTTTGATTTGAGATACTCTTAAAGTAAGCACTTAAGTAAATTGTATTACACAAAGCGTAACACAGGTGGCCAAGTTTTGCGACGCGATCGACGGCAGCGGAAGAGAAATTGTCTGAGTGAATGTAGAAATGAATGCGGAAAATATATGACGGAATACGACGAGGGGTGGATCCTTGCGGATTATATTTGCGAGCGCACGGACAAATATAAATTGTCATTTATAAAATTTATTGAATACCTCAGCATCACTAGTTCGAAATATAATCCAGGTAATGTGAAAAATCTTCAAGTTAATAATTATATAAAATGTATTATTAGTAGCTCAGGTTGATTTTTATCCGATCAATTATTGTTTCGTTTATTAGATGTTAATTTGACTAAATTTGCGATAACCAATCAGGAGCGTTGGTCAATCACAGCGACTACTCTGTCATAGTTGACATTCTGGCTTGAGCGTTCAACGAGGACACAATCATAAAGTGTAATAATATATTTCAATTAAGGAACGTTATAAGTGTTTAGTTCAACTGACCCAAGATCCCTATATATATTTATAAGCAATTTAAGTTAACCACGACCGTACAGATGAACTCGACGCCGTATTTCATGATTGATTGTTAAACACAAGATTGAAATTTATTCAAATAAAATTAAAACATACTTTATTCAAGTAGGCTTTTACAAGCACTTTTGAATCGTCATTTATCCAACTATATTAAGGTAAGCTATCACCGGTTCGGAATGTAGATTCTACCGAGAAGAACCGACAAGAAACGCAGTAGTTACTCTTTTTCAACATCTAAAAATACAGCCATGTTAGTTAAATACAATTATATATATATCCTGCTGACATAGTTATGAATATCTACGTAATTTTAATATAGAGACGTTTTTTTTTCTCTAGGATTATGGAGTTTGCGAAGTCTGTTAATATTTATATAATGAGTTGGTTTTAAGTTTAGTAGTTTCCGCTCGCAGCATCTCCCGCACGTGAAAAGGCAGCCCGGTGTCGAAATGCTACCTATTACACTGCCTCCTACACTTTGCAATATAAGGTTACCTATACTCATCGTAAATATGTTACAATATTATAATTTTTTTTTTTTATATTTGAACAATGAATTTTGGTGCTCATTTGATGAATTCCTGTGCAAAGTTTCTTCCTGCTAGACTCGCAGGTTTGGCTGTGCATCGTATGTCAGTCAGTATTTTTTCTATAAGTAGTTACGTTTGGAGTTGATAGAGAAAGCGTGTAGCTTTAGCTTTTCGTGCAATGTAATGTTGTTGTGCAATAAATTGTAAAATCACATAACGAACCAAACGATATATTTATCATACAGTATTTATGCTATAGTAAATAAATAAAATAAAATGCCTTTTATTTCTTGATTCACAGTACAGATTTACAGTTACAGAGCAATTGTTTGGATTAATCCCGACTGCTGAATTTCACCTTCGGACTCTTCTCATCAAAGTTTCACCCGCACCACCTACATGTACGAAAAACCACAACAGTTAAATTTTTAAGACATTTTCTGCCTCCAACTACCACTCTGTGGAACCAGCTTTCGCCGGCGGTATTTCCGAACCGATACGACTTGGAAACCTTTCAGAAAAGAGCGTACTCCTTCCTCCAAAGGCCGGCAACGCACCTGCAAGCCCCCCGGTGTTGCAGATGGGTGGTGGTAGTCAGTTTCCATCAGGTGAGCCTCCAGCTCGTTTGCCGCCTATCACATAAAAAAAAAACATGAAGCATTAATTCTAACCAAACTATAACTGGTTTATAGTTCCATTAAAAATATTTCCTATAATTAAAACTACGATATAAGCTCTACACTTCTAAATTGCCTCCGTTATTGTATAAGATACTGAGCAGATTGGCAATATCGCAATTTTAAGGGCTCAATTACGGTTCCGTTACTTTTTTCCATCAGGTGAATTTCCTCGTTTGCCACATATCAGATAAAAATAGGAAGTTTTAGTTAATTTTGTGCTCTCTGATACAGCGATTAAACTCCTCCATCTTTCAACCTATGTGTCATCGGCGAAATAACATGCACTAGAGGCAAAACTGAACGCAATTAAATCGACAATTTTATTTTATTTCAGATAAAAGCTTGTAAAAAAGAAGCACACGTTTATCTAGTTAACATTCCCGAGCAAACATTTCTTAATTGATAGCATTTACAAATTCAATCAAACAGCGAGTACGAGCTCACATAACGTAGTTTTAACCCTGGTGGAAATTCCTCGACTTGTCCGAGCGAGCCAGTTTTAATTTCGAGGGCGCATATTGCAGACCAGTCGTGATTTATGGCATTTTTTTTAATTATACTAGGTAGGCGAACTGGCAGTGAGCCAATAGTTGGTGCTGTAAGAAATATTATTCGTTCTATAGAGCTGCTGACCTTGGAAATTAAGGTGGTTTACCTCATGTGCCTGTAATTAGACTGTCTTCGAATCGGAATACAGCAATACCTAGTACTTTTAAGGTAATACTGTTGTGAATACAGTCTGTTAAAAACCAATAACTAGCGTCCCGCTCCAACTACTCACGGTTTTAATTTACTAAAACCGAAAATGATTCAATATAAATACAATCTACAAATGATAGCACTCAGGAATAATCGAATCAAATCAAAATATACTTTACGACCCGCCCCGGCTTTGCACGGGTGCAATGATGATACTAAATATACTACAGAATGTTTTACAACGTTTACAACTTTTCAGTCATTAGACAATACAAACCGCTATGTCCCTGCGTTTTAAATCTGTAATATCTTAGAAAATATTCATTTAAATTACACGCTGTAAAGGGCCATATTAATTTATATTAAATGTACAATGTATTAAGGTACTTTATTGGTTAAGGATTACTGTTGTTTTGCTTAAAATCACTTCGAAAATAAGATATTATTTCTCTTAAAAGTAAAGGATAAAAATGATTGTTGCGGGTTTTCCCTAAGAGATAGACATACCGTGGATATTTTTGAAAACCTATTTAAGCTGTACAATATTGTAGTACATTATTTTGATCTATCGCGTACGGTTCAGTCAGCGTTTGCAATGTAAGCGGAAAAAATATGTTTATTTACAACATCACTTCAGAAACCTCTAAAATTATCAGTGTTTCTCTACTATACTGAGCATGTATTATACATATAAAACTTCCTCTTGAACCAATCTATCTATTAAAAACAACCGCATTGAAATCCGTTGTGTTATTTTGAAGACCTAAGCATACATAGGGACAGACAGCGGTAAGCGACTTTTTTTTTTACTATCTAATAATTCAAGTAAGCTTTTACAAGCACTTTTGAATCGTCATTTAACAGACTATATTTAGTGAAGCTACCACCGGTTCGGAATGTAGCTTTCTACCAGAATAATATTTTTATAATAAAACCTTTGGTTTCAGAGATTACCTTTAAATTTTAATTAATTAATATTTTAATTTATTATAATACTAAACTTATGATAATTAAAAGAGATTATTGCACTTGGGTTATAAAATCACCAGTGTGCAGTCGAAGTAACATCAGCGGAATTTAATTACGAATGTAGCCCATTAGAGGGAGCTAAAAAACGGAACGATACTCATCCCGTGCTCCGTTTACACCTTAAGATACACTAGAACACCGATCTCTTTCTTAAGAAAGCTGTCGTTTCGTTTGCTGAGTCAAGTCTGACAAATGGGGCGACGTTTTTTGGTAACGCCTAAGTAAAAACCTACCGAACCAATATACATAAACTTTTACCAGAAGATTCAGTGCGTTTCTGCGTTTGAGTATGTGATATCGTTATATAAATAGATGCACTTTTCAGTGTCATGCGCCCCACCGACTACGTTCTGAGCCGAGGTGCGATCTCATAGGAGACACCCTCAGGACGAACGTCACTCTCGAGCCCAAAAGGGTTCACCTTAAGGCAGAGTCTTAGCACTCGCCCCGACGTTCGGTGACGCTGTAAAGGCCAGTAGGGCCAACAGCAATACACAAATACAGATAAAAAAAAAAAAAGTGTCATGCGCTTTAAATTAGGACTGTCTTCATTTGTTAGACGACTTGTATTAAATAAGAGGGAAATATTAGTGTCGATGGTTCATTTACAGATCTTATTAAAATGGTTTTCAAACCCTTGCCATCGATATCGTTTTAGGTGGAATTTTAACTCGTATTTATTGGTATATGTGTGTGTTAATGTATTAACACCGCTGAGATAATATTCACTTTTAAGAAACTAGATGGCGCTGCATGACATCGAATGTTTACACTATAATTCATTTGAAATTTAAATATTTTTTTTTTTTTTTTATATTAGAGGTGGCAAACGAGCAGGAGGCTCACCTGATGGAAAGTGACTACCACCGCCCATGGACATCTGTAACACCGGGGGGCTTGCAGGTGCGTTGCCGGCCTTTCAGGAAAGAGTACGCTCTTTTCTTGAAGGTTCCTAAGTCGTATCGGTTCGGAAAAACCGCCGGCGAAAGCTATTATTTATTATTTATTTGAGACACACATCGCTACAGATAAATATGATATGCAGATGTCTGCACAGCAGTGCACCGATACAAAAATGAAAGTCACTGAGTTTACGTTGGAAACAAACAATGAGCAAAGAAGTACTAAAAAACTTAAAACTCCTTTAAAAAAACATTAATAAATAAGGCCTATTACTAAATACAAGATTATATTAAAGATATAAAAGCCTGTACTAATTATTTATTGATTTCTAGCCAGAATATTTGAAAAAAATGTACTTTACTGACGTACTCTTAAATTGAAGTGGTTTGAAATTGTTACTACTGAATTTTTTACTGGTTCTTCTCGGTAATAGTAATAGTTTTAGATTTAATTGTTTAAATGACAATGTAAGACGACAATTCAAACTTATTGGTGTTGTTACTTTTTGTTTTTTTTTTATATACATAATAGTTTCCGTCGCGGCTTTACCCGAGGAGAGGAGTGTCAGGAGCAGGCGTGGTGCACATGTAGGTGAGCCAAGACGAGCACTGGAACATAACAGAGAGTTACTTTGAATAATTTCGACTCGCTCAACAACGAGTTGAGTTCAAACGAGCGATGTTTTTCGGGTCAACACAAGTATTGTTCTCATTAAAATATTACTTGTGATTAAATCAACTCTTACCTCGAGTATTTAAATTAGTTTATTTCGTGTATATTCATAACATAATCCTCTCATCGGCAATTACACTTCTTATGAATAAAAACAAATCTTTATTTAAGTAGGTTGATAAACACTTGAAACGTCGTGTCACATTACGACACTATTTATGTGTTTTTTTGCACATTGGCGGCCTGTAAATTTTCCACTGCTGGGATAAGGCCTCCTCTCCCTTTGAGGAGAAGGTTTGGAGCATATTCCACCACGCTGCTCCAATGCGTGTTGGTGTTAATTACGTTGAAATTAGACACATGCAGGTTTACTCACGATGTTTTCCTTCACCGTTCAATTATAAACACAAATTAAGCACATGAAAATTCAGTGGTACCTGCCTGGACTCGAACCCGAAATCATCGGTTAAGATGCACGCGTTCTAACCACTGGGCCATCTCGGCTCATCACTAACCACTGGGCCATCACGGCTATTTATATGTAGCATTGACAAATAAAAAAAAAAAACAATCAATCAAGCCCCCCGGTGTTGCAGATGTCCATGGGCGGTGGTAGTTACTTTCCATCAAGTGAGCCTCCTGCTCGTTTGCCACCTATGACATCAAAAAAATATCGATACTTTGACGAATGTATTTAATTATATGACATTACAAATTATTACGTTTGCCTAAATATCATTTTCACATAGAAATAAATAAAGATTGACGATTTTGGCGCACTTCATTCGGATGTGATCGGTTTTAGGACTTTTGCCGATGCTGCATCTAAGTTGTGTCGTACTATACAGGAATACATTGAATGGAAAGCTGTCACTAGTTCGAAATTTAGATTCTTGGCAGAAGAACTGGCCAGGAACTAACTAGTTATTTTTTCTCATACATGCCCAATAAGTGTAGAGGGAGGGAGGGGAAGAGGACGACCTAAGAAGACATGGATTGGGAGGATAGGGAGGGATATGAGAGATATGGATGTGAACGATCAGGTGACGAATGATAGAGGAGAATGGAAGGAAAATCAAAGTCAAAGTCAAAAATCTTCATTCAATATAGAAGTGTTTACACTTGCTTATTGATTGTCAAAAATCTACCACCGGTTCGGAATTTAACACCTCGGACCTGAGAAGAACCGGCGAAAGAAACTCAGCGGGATATATATAATTTTAATTTTTTTTTTTTTTTTATTTTCTTTTCTAAATTACAAAATATCTTAATTGTAACTTAGCTACTGAACTGTTTATGAATCTAAATTTTATTTTAAATTTGTATTAAGTAAGTAAGTTTTTTTACATTGGTTATTATTTTAAATCAATTTTGTGGGAATTTTAAAGAGCGACCTTTAGTACGAATTCGGTCATGTTCGAATACGAATTTCCACCAGCGACCTTTCTGATCATTTTATTTCGGTTGCTTTGAAATAAATTCCTAGTTTGTATACATTTTCGGAAAGCTACACGATTATGTTTTAAAAATAATCTGCAGAACAATTTCATAAGGATTTTTTTTGTTTTTAGGCATATTTGAGGGAAAAAAATAAAAAAATATATTGAAGTAATATCGTTTTCCGTCTCGCATTTTTAAATATGAACCGATAATTATTGTTTAAATATTGAAAAATATTCAGTGTTTAATCGTTTTTATAAATCAGAAGAAAAAAGTAGATTTTAATCGAAACTTTTTTTTTAATAAATTTTTGAAGTTGCAATTATGGTTTATTTTGAAAAAATCTGAAAAACGTGATAACTCAAAAATGGTTCACTTTTGCATTATGCATATGGGGGTTAAAATTATCGCAAATAGTCACCCCTATCACCTCCTAACGGGAATACGTCGAATTACCAATAACCCTGTATACTGTTAATAAATGCTGTATCGTTAGTGTAGAGGTTCGTTTGTTAAAAAGTCCTTGGTTAAAGCTCTGGTGCCTAAGGAGCAAAGGAGGCCCTCCTCTTGAATTTTAGAACTTATTTCACCACGCTGATTCAATAGGGGTTATATATTCTGATAGCCGGAGGTCAGTTTAAGTGAGCTACTAAAATGGTGTTGACACACACCTGAACATTGTGTATGTCAGAATATGAACCCAAGAATCTATGTGTTATGCATCGTGTGTACATCTTGGTTCTTCGTAATTTCGAACAATTTAACAATGACAATTAAAGAAATGAAAAAAAAAATATTAATAAAATAAATTGAGAAAGCCTATAAAAAAAGTTCAAAGTATTTCGATATTTTTCCCGACAGTGACATTATCGGTCAATCGATGTTTAAAACGAAGTTGAGCAGAGCCGTCACGCTCTACTTTACTAATGCGACAACTTTAAATGGATAGATGGAAATCCGAAGACTTTCACTTGAAGCCCGAGGGGGATAGGTTCCCCTTTTTTCGGTATTCATCGAGTTACTACTGAGATGTTTAAGTAGACTAAGAAAACTTTTTTATACGAAAGCTTCATTCATTATTAGTTATACTTGAACTCCAACTGTTTCTTTGTTTTAGTAGCTCATTATTATTTCTCCAAACCCTGAAGTATTTGGTGAAATATTGTTTGTATTGTTGAAAATAAATAATTACTGAATTTTAGCTTTTATATACAAGATTCTGTATTACTGATCAAGAGTTGTTTTTATGATATATGGAGGCGGACAAGCAAATGAACCACTTGGTGTTAAATATTCAGATAAGTTTAAAGTTCTCGTCAAAAGGGAGAGGAGGCTTTAGCCCAACAGTGTGATATTTACAAGCTGATACTGTACTATTTACGAACTCAATTCGACCGTCACTCATGCAGTTATGAGTATCAACATACAATGACACGCTGTTTTATTTTAAATTGATTTAAATAAATAAATAAACATTGGACAACATCACATACGTTACTCTGATCTCAATGTAAGTAGCTAAAGCACTTGTGTTATGGAAAATCAGAAGTAACGACGGTACCACAAACACCCAGACCCAAGACGACATAGAAAACTAATGAACTTTTTCGACATCGACTCGGCCAGGAATCGAACCCGGGACTTCGGAGTGACGTACCCATGAAAATCGGTATACACACTACTCGACCACGGAGGTCGTCAAAAGATTTATTTATTTATTTAATAAGTAATACATACAAACTTAAAATGGCATAATAATTGTTTAAACCAGTTTAAATCTTACTCTTAACAACTTCTAAGTACAAACAAACACAATACAAAATCAATTAATGCTACATTTAACACTTCACGGCCGTGTTCTGCGTTGAGCTCTGAGTTTGTACAAGATAGCGCTCCAGAATTACTTATAACGGTACCTCGTGGTCTGTCGGCCTGTTAACGTCAGACCTACGTTATTGTCAGTTGTTTAAGTAGAAGGTTAAAAGATTCTCTTCACGCCGGAACATTTCTCGGTCTTTTTGTAAACAATCATCCATTAAATTAGTTTTTCCCAATATTTATGTACTATGTTTTTTTTTTTTTTAATTTATCGGAGTAACTTTCGAGATAGAATATTATTTACATTTTAAATAATTACTTCAATTGTATTTTTATTGTTACGTATATTATCGTGTTAAATCTTACTAATACATTCAAAGGTAATATAATATCATACATCACGACCGATCAGATTCGAGGATTGTCCTTGAGTGGGGTCGACGCGCCGTCTTAACGTTTTGGCAGGAAATAAGTAGTGGTTATATAATCTGTGACGGGAATTTGGGTAATACGTAATAAACAATATGGCGGCAAGGTGGATCGAGGTGGATCAGTGGAACAGTTGTATCGTGTATATATACATATATATATATATATATATATATATATATATATATATATATATATATAATGTCTATTGTAATGTTTGATGTTTTATATTAGAAACTGGGAAATAATAATTGTGAAGTGATTGACTATTGTGAAACTTTAATTAAATTTTACGAAACAGCTTATACTTTGTTTTTAGCTCGCATTATTGAATGACGCCCACAAGACCTGCTTATGATGATGTCGAGGAGGGTAGTGGTGGTGGTGTTTTTCTCCGACAAATATACAATCCATATTCACTTTTGATATATATTTTAGATTTTATCTGTAATATATTTATTGTACAGTTTTAACTTCACATAAAATTGCAATCGTTAAATAATATTAATGCGATTATTTAACATATAATAATTACAATATTAGAACATGGCGTGTAATGGGCATGTTTGTATGTCTTGTTTATTTAGTATCTATTAAAGCCACAAACATTAAAGGTTCAATAAAATTAATTCTATTTTTCTGTCGAGAAAATCTAAGCTACAGTCTGGAGTTTGGAAGCCGCCAGTGTACTCCCATGCCTCGACAAATCTAAAAGGCCGAATCTAAAAAAGTCGTTTTAAGGAGATTGGATTACAAAGCGACCGAATAGAACGCACACCTTCGTTTTCACACGCATAAATACATAAACCAAAAGTTTCAGGTTCAAACTTGGGCAAGCAACTAAATTCTCATGTGAATAATTTGTGTTTATAATTAATGTGACGCTCGGCGTTGGAAACATGAGTCTAATATGTACATATGTGTACCTAACGCCCCGCATTAGAGCGCGTTGGTGGAACTTCCTCCTAAAATAACACATGAGACGTGATCGTACGCTTAGTTCACTTTTTATTACAATATAAGTGAATATTATGATATCAAATAAATCGGACCAGAAGTCTCTCGAGAGATGTGTTCCTAACTTCAGGATGAGCACATTCAAATGGAGTCAGTGGACTGGCAATGCTCACTCGTTCTCCGGGGATTACCTCGTACGGTGCAGGAACAGAGGATTGAGAACATGTTTTTAAATATTAAATACTAACAAGAAATATATTTATATATAAATAAATAAGCGAATATTTAAGGCGTCGATATCGCAGTGGCAAACGGGTCGTCTGGCGATGTAAAAGTTGCAAGTTCGATTTTGACTCTTGGGCTATGGTCGTTCCCAATCCTAGTTTTAAGTTTAATAGGAATATTAGTTATTCCTTAAAATGGGGCATTGATACTAATTTTCTTTAAAAAAAATGTTAGAACTTTTAGTATTAAAATTTGAATGTTAAAATTAAAAATTAAAATAATCAATTGGCAATTTCAAGAGTGAGTGAGGAAGTAACCGACGCAACCGGAATGAGTTCAGGCGCAGCACCAACGGCTTTACGTGCGTAGCGAGGCACGGTAGTGCACACTTCCAAGTTCGGGTTGCTACTGAGAATTATTATATTGAAAAATTTCAAAAACTTTTTACCAGCCCGACCTCGGCTTGGAACCAGAGCTTCGGAATCCACTTCATATCCAACCACTAAACCAAAGAAACGATAACAACTATTACACTGATTAAAAATACGTTTTATGATTTTTATTTAAGATATTAAAATTGTTATTGTTTCTTGCCGCTAAGTTTTCGTTCAATTTAATCTTTTCGTTCAAATAAAAGCCTACTCGAATAAAGAATATATTAATTTCTATTTAAACCTTGTAAGATTATAGTATTAAACTCTCCCATACCGCCTCTATCTAACCGTGAGGGAACTTACGGTCGGATAGCGGCTTGCTAATTCACTAGAGAATAAACCATATATAACGAAACAGGCCACGTGTTCACAGTTGTTTAAACCCACACGACAGTAAATCCGTCTAGTTAATAAACGGTTCACGAACGATGCGTTTCGCGTGTCCTTTGAACGTACGCTTTGATCAGCGGCGCAGCGACGCGTGAACGAGCGGGAACCGTCGGCGAGGCTGCGATTCAATAATCAACTAACCTCCCATTATCCTACATCCATCATTTATTCAACACGAGCGAAACTGTCGGCAGACGTTGTATGTCATGTATTGTATGTAAACTTCCTCTGAAAGGCATTGCTTCTTCTAGTATAAGTTTTATATATATTGGTTTAGTAATTCTTTATTTTGTGGTAGAGCTTTGTGCAAGCCCGTCTGGATAGGTACCACCCACTCGTCAAATACTACCAAATGTCAAATAGCAGTACTCAGTATTGTCGTGTTTCGATTTGAAGGGTGAGTGAGCCAGTGTAAGTACAGGCACAAGGGACATAACATCTTATTTCCCAAGGTTGGTGATGTAAGGAATGGTTAATATGTCTTACAGCGCCATTGTCTATGGTTAGCTGGTGACCACTTACCATCAGGACCGTTTGCTCGTCCGCCTACCGATATCATAAATAAGTACTTCTCTCATTTCAAGCAACGTCTTCTCATTATATGTTAATAATATATACACATATATTAACGCAATATCGCTCATGACGAGATCTTTGTAACTCTATAGTTTCTATATCGATCCTATGATCGATTGGAATTGAAATTTAACGTACTAACTACGTTTCGTGACATAGACGTTCACTAAGAAATGATTTATGGAAATTTCAACTTCAATGGGAGAAATGGACCCTCCTAAATGGGAGGGATGTTTGATGGAAGTTTGTATTACGCTTTACGGGTTAAGTATATTATATAAAGTATTAATGTTTTTATACATCGCTGGTCAGTGTCTCGTAATTAATTCTGTTATTCGTTTCTTTTAAATGAATAAAAAAAAACACATAAACACACAACAAAATATTCTTTATTCAAGTAGATTCATAAGAGCACTTTTGAATCGCCAAATTATTGTATTGAATTAAATTTTCCACCGGTTTGGAAAGTAGATTCTACCGAGAAGAACCGGAAAGAAACTATTAATCACAGAGTACGTCAGTAAAACATAATTAAATGTTTATACATACATATACACACATAATATACTTAATATAATTAAAATTGCTCTCAAATAGTCGTAGCAAAACGCTACGAATCCCCTACATTAAAGCTACGCCGTAGCTTTCATAGGAGCATAATAATTACGAGAATATGTTTTCATAATGAATAATCGTGTCTTTGTCTCGTGCCTTTTTATGGTTATTTGAAATGAGTTATACCTTATAAGAGTCTGACTTATTACTATGTGACGCGTGAAGAAATATATTATTATAAAACTAATTTCTGGGAATTGGTGGATAAACCTTCATTCATAGCTTGGACTGCAATATCGTTTCTACATAAGAACATTGTTCTTTCATGGCAACCTGTATTATAAGATGATAACCTGCCACGTAAATTAGACCTGTATTGGAGTAACGTGGTGGTAGCAGCTCTACGTCTTCTTCTCAAGAGCAGACGTCTCAGCTCAGCAGTGGCACATACTATTGCTTAGCTTATGTATAGTAAAAAGTAACATGTCTTTATTTATTATACTGTTGATTTTTACGAAGGAGATAAATAAATTTTATTACATTTTATTGAAACAAATTCTGTCATGAAATAATGGAAGAGCCAGTACTGAGTGTCTTGCCGGTACCTTTTAGTTAAATTTTTTTTTTAACTAGTGGCTTCATTATGTAACATTTATGTAATCCTGTAAAATTACTGAAAAGCGTTTTTGAATAAAGTACATTTTGATTCTGATTTTATTCTATTCATCTGCGGGACTAACTCTTCCTATAACACTAACAGTGACCACGTATAAGCTCTAATGGCTGAGGACAAACAGACATTAGCCTTTGACTAAGCATTACACGTAACGCAGCTTCCAGGAACGCCTTCTAATCGTGTTAGATGCGGCGATTGAACTCTATCGCTAATACTACATTATTAGAACATTTTTCCCAGATGTTTAGCCTTCGTTAAAAGACCTTTCAGTAAAAAAAAAAAACTTTGTCGAGAATAAATTGCTATTATACAAAGATAACTTACGTCAAAATAGAATTTAAAAGTGTATTTTTTAAGTTAATATTTGTTCATATTTTGGGTCTGTAGTATTAACAAATTAGTGACGAAAAATAATACAATTTAGAAAAAAAAGGAGACTGTGAATAATATATTCATTGTTATAATTAATTAATTAACTGTTAAGACACTTTCTGCCTCGCACAACCACTCTGTGGAACCAGCTTTCGCCGGCGGTTTTTCCGAACCGATACGACTTGGGAACCTTCAAGAAAAGAGCGTACTCTTTCCTGAAAGGCCGGCAACGCACCTGCAAGCCCCGGGTGTTGCAGATGTCCATGGGCGGTGGTAGTCACTTTCCATCAGATGAGCCTCCTGCTCGTTTGCCACCTCTACTATAAAAAAATAAAAAATAAATAACTATGGATACATTGAGGGGTTGATATATCAAATAAAACGAAAACAATACTAAGCATTGCTGTTCAGCGTTAGAACCTTTGACGAGAAGGTGGTACCTTCGTAGACGAACTTGAACAAAACTCTACCACTAAATAAACAGTTTATAGTTCCAAAACAGCAATGTACAATGTACTTAGTGTGATAACTATTATCAGTAGTGAGCGATTAACAACAGACTTAAGAATCTGAGCTTGATGATGATTTGTTTTACAAATATTCTATATTCTATTCTATAATAATAAAACGTATTTCTTATATTTAAGATTTTATATAATGATCAAATATAAAATTCTAACCGGGTTATTAGATATCCAGATGTGTTAAACAACGCCCTACAATCAAGTAATAGTAATTCATCAGATATCGTAGCACACTTATTTAAAGGTAAATAAGGTGTCATATTTAATCATCCCCATCTGTCGGTATCAGGTTGCAACTTACGCCATATGAATAAAAAGAAGTACGCGAGTTAGTTACAAAGTAAGGAGGAAGAAATGTGAATTTGACCTTGACCTAAAGTTCGATTGATGTCAAAATAGAGTTGATAAATCGAACTTAGAATCATTCTACTTTGATGGTCGACTTCAAATAGCTCAAGCGATGTCAGCCATGTTAAGAGGTTTGTTGGGGGGAATTACAATTAAGTACCAGCCTATAGATCTGGTCTTTGATAAATTGGTAAAATTTAATAAAAACGTAGTTTAGGCGATTGACTCTGACGTGGCATTTGTCAAGCGAGTTTTTTATTATATACTAGCTGAACCTGCGGCTTTACCCGCGTGAAATTTATAAAACACAAACTTACAACACCCGTTTCACCCCCTTAAGGATTATGTTTCGTAAAATTAGTTCTTAGCTGATGTCTACTCCCTAAGGAACCTACCTACCTAAGTATAGTTTCTGAGATTTGTGACTAACCAGTGAGTCATATTTCGCTTATATATACATAGATTTGTACAAATATCAGTTTTCGTGAACGACGGCTTGATCTCCTTTTGAGGAATTGGTTTGGATCGTAAACAACCACGACGCATCACTGCTACTTAGTTAAATTTGGATAGACGCGAGGCAAATATTTAACCGAATTCAAAATAAGAGGAAAGTTCTCAATACGATTGTATTTTAAAGTTTGTTACCTCAAAACTTCGTCACTAATGAACCGATTTGGTCCAATTCAAACTTGAAGTAAAAGTATCAACCTGTGTGAACACATACGAGATGGAAATTTCAATGGCCTCGAATTTTATTTGTAATTTATTTTCTTAGATTATTTATTTGTGGACAGTTTTTTACTAAATTCTCTTATAATTATTAA
This sequence comes from Vanessa tameamea, assembly GCF_037043105.1. Taxonomy (NCBI): domain Eukaryota; kingdom Metazoa; phylum Arthropoda; class Insecta; order Lepidoptera; family Nymphalidae; genus Vanessa; species Vanessa tameamea. The sequence goes on from NC_087337.1 coordinate 88,877, forward strand.
ACGCATGCAAGTTTTATTGTTATGTTTTCTTTCATCATCTGCGAGATGAATTTGAAGTACAGGTTGGGCGTTCGAACAGTAACGCTTGCCCTGGTTGAACTCGCTAACTTTTATAAGATTCACGTGTTCGAACCAGTTGTCCCTTTGAATGATTGTCGCAAAAAAGCGTATATTATAAAACCAATATTTTAAGTATACCAGTAAGCATATGGGTATCGTAGGGGTCACCATTAAGTCATCGAATTAGAGAGACGTTGCCTTTAATCGCAGTAATTGTTGTCAGCAGAAAATTAAATATATTTTAACCCACGTAACATACGTCTAGCATGTCCACTTAGTTTAAATAAAAGAAAAACAATTAGAAGTAATAGAAATAAATATAAGTTTACAAAGTGCCTTCGGGTTTCGATATTATTAACTTTTTTTCCTTTTATCAAAAGATTTTTTATTAACATTGGAAAATTAATTAATAGCCCGATACTGCTTATTTTGGTAGAATATCTTTTTAAATCTAACTCACCGAGATTCGTATCCCTCCCGCCTGTAATTACTTATTACTCGCAGTCTTAACACGAAAATATAAAATGAGGCATTTTCATCTACTGTAGCTCTACATTGAGGATAACTTTTATGAAAAGTTAATGTAGAGTTGACATATATCTGAGCCGTCACGTCGGGACGCGTCGCCCTCACGAGACAACAGTGACTTATAAATGACAGCAGAGCTAGTCTTGGGTGTATTCTCTCTTTACTTTATAATTAACGCGTCAAATTAAATGTGAATTTTTCTTATTTGTGATCATAGTCGTCATAGTCAATCTCATTTTTCTACAGCGACTTAATTTATTTAATTTTTTTAAGGAAAGATGTAATCAATATTGTGATCATAAGCCAATATTTCTTTAAATTAGTTAGAAATGGTTTTTTTATTATTTTTCTGATAACCCCCATCAATTGGCCTATCGTCCATTGCCGGCTTGACGTTGATTTCTGGGACACCCTGTATATTTAAAATACTGTTTACCGGTTAATTCGTGGACGGTACCTTAGTAGACAAGCACATAGACTCAAAGCAGTGGGATAAGTAACGATTTTAATAAAATTTTTCAAACAATAACATTAAATTCATGTTTGCCACGTAAATAGTCTAAATTTAAGGCGACTGCGAAGCTCAACCACCTTTATAGTAATATCTTAAGATATACCTTCTCCGAAACGCGATGTATCTTCAGGTGCAGATTTTATGTATAATGGTTTAGTCTTTTTCTAAGTTAGACATTACATAAGACTCCTCGTTTATTAATATAGATTTTATTATGATCATATCCAAGGAGTTGAAGTCTTACTAAGACGCACAAGCGAAAACACGCATTTGGCCTGTTTTTTAAAACTTAATGTATGCTCGGTTAGTATTCAAGAAGCGATTCTTTATGCACGTGGAATATGGTGCGTGTATACTAGAATCGTCTACTAGGATAAATTATTGTGCTCTTAAACGTAAGCAAAACTACTCGAAATAAAAATATTAGGCATTTATTTTAACTAGTGTTAGCGAAGTGGAAATTCTTTAATAAGCATTCATGAAAATTAAAAGGCAAAATACTTTTACTTGGTGGTAGGGCTTTGTGCAAGCCCGTCTGGGTAGGTACCACCCACATATCAAATATTCTACCGCCAAATAACAGTACTCTGTATTGTTGTGTTCCGGTTAGAAGGGTGAGTGAGCCAGTGTAATCACAGGCACAAGGGACATAACATCCTAGTTCCCAAGGTTGGTGGCGTATAGGTGATGTAAGGAATGGTTAATATTTCTTACAGCGCCGTTATCTATGGGCGGTGGTGACCACTTACCATCAGGTGGCCCATATTCTCGTCGACCAACCAGGCCGACGAGAATGCCATAAAAAAAAACATGTTGCGAACATTTTTCTAATTTTTTTTTTATTTTATTAATTTATTGATAACAATGAAACACTTCAATAGAAAAGTAAATAGTTTGGCACACGGAAAACAAAAGGGCGCTGAAATGTTTTGTCTTTGCCTTATGTGTATATAAATACTAGCGACTCATCCCGGCTTCACGCGGATGCAATTTATTAATAAAGAAAATTAAAATGAAATTGCATCATTAGTTTTAGATATTACCTACATACAAACAAAGTTTACTTCTTTATAATATTAGTATAGATTTTTTAACGCTGCGAATTTCTTTTTAATAATCTGTAAGCAGGTACCAACTGTTCGTAGCAGTAGAGGACGTACAATTATAAGAACGGCTTTAACTTAAACAGATAAGTTAATCACCATTAATTATTATAGGATCGCGGCGAAAGTCAATTAAGGATCTACAACAAAGGAAACGATTTTTAAGCCATTTTCTGCCTGCACTAATTTATGGAACCAGTTTTCGGCGGTTTTTTCAAACCGGTACGACTTGGGGACCTTCAAGAAAAGAGCGTACACATTTCTTAAAGGCCGTTAACGTACCTAGCAAGCTCTCCGGTGTCGCATATGTCCACGGGCGGTGGTAGCCACTTTCCATGAAATGAGCCTTCAGCTCTTTTACCACCTACGCCATTAAAACAAAAAACAATTACAGTAGACCACACTAAACTAATTAATATTGAATTAACTGGATTTAAACAAGAATATATGTTACATACTGGTAATTCATTATTTAATGAACATGGGAAATACAAAAAATAGGTAAATAACGGTTACATAAAACAATGTCATGCAAATTTGAAATTAATTATTACAGGACAAACTATTAAAATTATATTGTTAAATTAAAAGTAAATAAAAATTAACATGTATATTAATATTGCTCTATGACTTTATTTTCATATTGGATTCGTTCATAATATGATGCCTTGCGGCTTATCAGTGAGCGTTAACGTTTCAGATTATCAGAAAGTCCATTGGCGTAGTCGTCGACCCGACCAATAACTGCCAACAGCGGATATTTCTTTCAATAATCATTTGAAATTGACAAATTATTTTATTTGATTTTCAGCAATTATTATTTTATATTGCTGTAGCCTTCCCTTTTTGCAACAATTTATTCAAATGGCGATTGGGTTATTCACGTTATAATAATCAGCACTTAGTTCATAATTTAAAATTTTGGATAATCTTCTTGAAGTGACTTGACTTAACTTTGCCGATTCGTAAATTAAATTGTAAAATTACATTAATAAAAAAAGTATATCATTCAATACAAGATTACATAGATGATAAAAAAGCGTCGAGCTAATACTCGTTGACTTCCAGGCAGGATGTGTTATACAGATACATATAATTATATTTAACTGCAGGATGTATTACATACATATTTAACTGTATTTAACCAACATGACTTTGTATTTTAAATGTTGAAAAAGAGTAATTACTGATTTTCTTGTCGTTTATTATCGGTAGAATCTACATTCCGAAAGGGTTAGCTCCATATGGTTCAGCTGCATTTAATATTGTTTGTAAAATGACGATTCAAAAAGTGCTTATAAAAGCCTACTCGAATAAAGTATATTTTGATTTTGTATAAATGTAATTAAATTTTGCTTACATTCTGATCCTTAAGTAACTTCGTAATACTGAATATTATTAATAAGTTGCCGTAATATTATTTTTAGCTTTGATGCCAAAATCATTTATGCTGGATTTTTAACTGAATAAGAAAATGCGCACTTTTTGTATTATATTTACGGCAATATTGTGTATATTTCCTCATGTTTATAATCATTGTAGAAACACGGAGAACATTGTATCAAGACGAGAAGTGAAGGTAAGTTTGTAACAAAGTTTTCGACTCCGCAAACTCAATAAATCTTTACCGGGACAACGTATTCATTTCTACAAAAAAACTCTCAGACTAATTTCTTGACAATTGTTATATTTAAATTTTATATAAAAACACTGATAAATAAATCATATAGAATTCCGCCTCTTCTCAGAACCTTTACTCCGACCAAGTAATACGTAAGGTATTCATTACTTGGTCGGAGTAAAAATTGAAGTGACGATTCAAAAGTGCCTGTAAGGGTCTTCTGAAATAAATTATATTTTGATGGATGAACTGTTCCGAGTAATGTCACAAAAATACTTTTTTATTAATAGCTTAAGTCTTATAAAATATTTACGAAGACTTATTTTTACAAAAAGACAAATAGACATATCACTAATTTGTTTAAATATAAAATGTAAAATAAAAAAAGAATAATACGTAAAACATATTTAATAAATTAATTAATTGTTTATTCATTTCAATATAAGAGTACAATTCCGCTCGAATTACTTATGGTAACATAAGAACAATGTAACATAAAGGGAAAACAAATATTTACTTAAAATAATATTCATTCCGAAATACAATTCAGATTGAAAGTTTGTATATTAAAATTAATAATTATCCAATTCTGTCATTCAGTATACGCCGTAGCAAAATCACGTAGAGAAATCGTAGCATGTGTAGAACTTCTGTAGCAAAATAAAATCAATTTAAATGATAATTTCTAACTAATAAATATACAATATAGGTTTTGAATGGATCGTAATTAAAGAAGTATTATATGTATTTCACACTCACACAGACACTTCATATAATAAACACTCACAAAATCACATAAATATACAAATAATTACTAAAATACTTTAATATTATCTTCAACAGAGGTAAATCTCAGGAACACTAAACAAAAACTATTTTTTATCAATTCTGGGAACCGAACCGAGGTACTATAGTTAATAAACTTAACAACTCAGAACAACTCCTCCACAAAGGTTGTTTAATTAAATCAGAATGATTATAAGGTTGGTCGCACAATGAGCACACTAATTTATTTTATATTATTTTCGACAAATGTTTCTTTAATAACATGAAATATTCATATTATGACTAGTATTGCCCGCAGTTTCATATACATCTGAAAATAGATATTTGTTTTTTTTAAATTTATAATAAAAAAAACACAAATAGACCACAACCAACCAACCAAAATACCGATAAATAACATTAGAACATATTATTTGGTGGTAGGGCTTTGTGCTAGCCCGTCTGGGTAGGTGTGGTACCTACCACTCATCAGTTAGTTTACCGCCAAACAGCACTACCCAATATAGTTGTGTTCCGATTTGAAGGGTGAGTGAGCCAGTGTAACTACAGGCATAAGGGACATAACATCTTAGTTCCCAAGTTTGGCGGAGCATTGGCGATGTAAGGAGTTGTTAATCTTTCTTACAGGGCTATTGTCTAGACGGTGATAATCACTTACTATCAGGTTGTCCATTTGCTCGTCCACCTACCTATATTATAAAAAAAAATTAAAATACACATAAATATACTGACTTGACATCGTTAATACACCACCAACCTTTTTACACAACAATACTGAGTAGGACTGTTTGGAACCAGAATATATGATGAGTAATTACTTATCCAAGGCCAACTCGCACAGGGCTCTCCTGCTAAGAACACACGGGTTATCATTATGCAACGATAGTTAAAGAAATCGTGAAGTAACTATCGAAGGAGAATATTCGAATATATCCCTTAAGTCATAATGGAGTTGGGAGTTGGAATAAACTTCAAAATTCCTTTCATCATTTGTTAGCACAGCAGCGAGATTTTTAAAGATTTTTTGCCTCACACAACCACTCTGAGGAACCAGCTTTCACGATTTGGGAACCTTCAAAAAAAAGGCGTACTCCTTCCTAAAAGGCCGGTAACGCACCTGCAACCCTCCTGGTATTGCAGATGTCCATGGGCGGTGGTAATCACTTTCCATCAGGTGAGCCTCCTGCTCGTTTGCCCCCTATAACATACAAAAAAATTGCAGCATGTAAAATTCCCACTGCTGGGCTAAGGCCTCCTCTCCCTTTGAGGAGAAGGTTTAGAGCATATTCCACCACGCTGCTCCAATGCGGGTTGGTGGAATACACATGTGGCAGAATTTCGTTGAATTTAGGCACATGCAGGTTCTCTCACGATGTTTTCCTTCACTGCCGAGATGTATTATAAACACAAATTAAGCACATGAAAATTCAGTGGTGCTTGCCTGGGTTTGAACCCGAAATCATCGGTTAAGATGCACGCGTTCTAACCACTGGGCCATCTCGGCTCTTCCTTCCTTCCTCTTAATAGAAGAATAGTAATTACAGCATTAAAGACATAACGATAATGAGAACTGATCCTAACTAACATAAAATCCTCGAAGCCCGTGACGTCTGATTGTAATTAGTCACAATAATTACAATAAAGCACTAAACAGTCTCACTATTAAAATTAAAAACTTCACCGTTACAACGGACTTGAAAGCTTCAATCCCCCTTCCCCCAGGAAGTCACTAATTCAATTATAAGTCTCAAGATCTTTTCTTTACATAACGAAGTTTGGCCACTTGACCATTACTCACAAGAGCCTTTATCAGCTATGACAGGCTGAAAATGGAACGGATTATTATTATTTCGTGAGTGTTCCGTTCCTTGGACTTGCAAGAAATTATAAATAACACTTACTTTGGTTTTTGAAACGCTGATTAAAATTGATAATAAAAAATGGAGCATGGACCTTTTACAACTACGCTTCGCCAGTGCGTTTTAGTAGATGAGTGTGTGGTACACGTGTGTGTTGCATTTAAAATAACAATTCGAAGTACTTGTGTGGGCTTTTAAGCTTGTACTTGCTAAGTTTTGATTTTCTATTGAGTTTATAAAGGCATTTATAAGTTATTATTATCGACTATAACTTCCAGCCCCGCGATGTTTCATTGGTGTTCGTCACCGCTCCGCCCCCGTAGATCGTAGCGGTTCTGTAGTACCTTTCTCAATTTATGATTTATCTGACGCAAAAACATTTTTTATTCGGTCTGTTAGGTCTTGGGATAAACTCTTGAACTTTATATAATGGTAAATGTAATGTCTACTATAAAATATTTAAAATAAATTAAATTTTCAACCGTTCTTAAATTAATAAATATTACGTCTGAAACGAATGCCAAAGTTACCGAATTAATTCAATCTAATAGTAACAAAATTAATTATTTACAAAATAAATTAATTAATTAATAAATTTATAATTTTTTATTTATTTTTCAATTCGCTTCGTTAGTTGGACAAGAATTTAGACCAAATGTTTTAGAAATATAAAGGGATGAAAAAAAAGAGATGTGAGTGTCGTAACATATTTTATAACATCACTGTACGGTAGACAGATGTGAAAATGTAGCCGCGTGGAGTCGGGAAGGGTAGCTAGTTGAGATAAATAAATAACAACCCACTCATAAGGGCTCCGTGGAACCTCTACAAGCTACCTCCCACGTAGCAGACATTCCGTAGCGGCTTATATTGTTCTTTTGTAAAAAATATTCAGGATAATTTATACGTATTGTTTTGTCAATTGTGACCAAAGGTGACCTCAACGTCGTGATTTGTTTATCTTTATAAGTAATAAATAAATACATGTAAAGAATTACTTTTATTGAAGAAATGTACTGCGATAGCTCAATATTATTATTATTATCTAATATTACATTTTATAATAATATGTTTACGAATTTGTACGACATTGTAGTTCCCAAAGTGACGCTTTGGTGATGTAAGGTGAACATGTAAGAACTTCTGTGGACGGTGGCGGCCACTTACCGTTTACTCGGTCCACTCACCCATCACAAATAAAATAATTACATATATTATATGAGTAACTAGAAGTTTCTCACGTTAAATCAATAACTCTATAATCCCAAAACGTCCAAGCATACTTCACAAATGAATTAAAAAGTTTCAAATTTGATAAAAAAATTAAAATCAAACGCAAGGACGTGTTAATATAGAAACATTTAAAGCAAAGACCGCGGGATCAAACCCGCTCGGGCGTCCATTTGCATCTTAAGGAATTAATTTACGTTCAAAGAGAACGCGGGAAATGAGATGAATTACAAATTCCTTGAAGAAACCTGTCTGTGGAGCTATTCTACAGGAAGAAACTCGAATCTCACCGCTGAACACGACCTTATTTATCAAAAGGTAATAAGCGACAATGACTAAAATTATTATAAAATGTATAGGACATATGTATCAATATGGCGTATCATCGGAAGTTGGTCAAATACGAAGTGAATTCTTACAGAACCCACTTCTCATTCGTTTAGATTTATCTAAATTTATTCCTTGATAAACTGCAAAACAACCGGAATATAAATGTTATATTTATGCTTACAGGCACACTTACAAGCACAACGGATATAACATCGTAGTTCCTAAGGTTGATTAAAAATTAATCTAAGGATGTAACTATTAATTCTGCTAATTAATAAATTGTAATCGTTTTTTAAAACATTAAATAATGAGCCGTATTTATGATAGTTACAAGACATGTTAACGTTAGAATTACAATTCATCTTTATCATTATTCTCTACAACTTTAAAGCAGCGATCACATTAATAAAACGCCCGCGCGGACGTTACTCGAGGCACTTAAACTTTATGAAATTTATGTAGTGCCGGGTTTCGCGTTGTTGATAAAAAAGCATTATGTCCAATAAGACCCCGACAGGTGCGAGGTGTCATAACGTCGTAAAATATTACAATACCAGTGGATATGAACGCGGTTTAAAATCAAAATATACTATATTCAATACTTTGATAACCCAATATAGTCTATTACTTGATATTAGTCTGTAAATTGTCCTCTGCTTGGGCCTCCTCTCCCTTTGAGGAGAAGGTTTGGAGTTAATTTCACCACTAATCGAAACCAGTGCAGGTTGGATACGCAGGTTTACTCACGATGTTTTCTTAACCGCCGAGCTCGAGATGAATTACAAACACAAATTAAACACATTCCATTCAGCATTGTCTATCAAAGTTTGAACCCGCAATTATCGGTTAAGATGCACGCGTCCTAAAACTGGTCCATCTCGACTTTGATAGTAATTTTACTACACTTTACCTACGCCAATTTGGAATGTATGCTCGTAGTCTACCAAAAGGAAAACATGAAATACACCAGTTAAGTATATCAATCATTTCAGTCACGAAATGTCAATCAAATATAATTAAATTTACATACATTCTGCCTAAAAGATCACGAGTACGAGCTACACGACACGTTCCTAATTATTCTATAATAATAATATAATGGCAAAGTAACTCTATCTCGGCCAAACCACTGACCGAATTTGATGAAAATTGTTTTGAAGCAAGTTCGAACTTCAAGGAAGTATGTATACCTGACGACCTCTAAGCTGCGCGCAAAGCCGTAAGCAAAAACTAGTACATTTTATACGTTACGCTAACAACTCAACGACTTAACCGATTTTTATGAAATTTTAGCTTACATGCTGTTAGGAGTATGAAAAGGAACACAGGTTATCTAACACTTGCTAGTTTAATACGGAAGAAATGAGTATTATTAAAATTGATCAACTTAAGGGCAATTTTAAAGTATAAGTCAATAAATTTAATTATAAAACGGATGAAATATATCAAAGAAAATAAAAACAAATCGCCTACATCTTCATATCAAGCGACAACCCACAGACAAAACTATATTACTAAGTTATTATTGAGAAACGTATTTATCTCTGCCTAAATATTTGCATGATATATGTATGATATTTTTACACATATAACACAACATACTACTTCTCCTCTTAAACAGAAGGTACATAAGTTTCCTCACGTGGTTTCCGTCAGCGAGTACCTGAATAAAACGTGCATATCCGGGTTCAAATTCGCAGTCTTGGGTTGAGATTTACACAATTAAACCTCTTGAACTTCTCTATTATTTTCATTGTAATACTCGTTCAAGTTTCATATAATATGAATGACATAACCAAAGCCACGAACTTAAGCTAGTTATTTATGAGTTGTTAGTAACTATGACTACCACAGTATCACGTTGGTAATACTATTTGCAGGTAACACATACGAAATAATTTACATATTACAATTATAAGTATATTATTAAATAATGTTACCACCGCAGAATATTATATATATAATTTATAATAGTATGATGCAAGTGCGCTGAGATGGTCCAGTGGTAAGAAAGCGTGCATCTTAACCGATGATTTCGAGTTCAATCAGGTAGGCACCAATGAATTTTCATGTACTTAATTTTTATTTATAATTGATCGCATGCTTGGCGGTGAAGGAAAACATCGTGAGGAAATCTGCATGTGTCTAATTTCAATGAAATTCTGCCACACGTGTATTCCACCAACCCTCATTGGAGCAGCGTGGTAGAATATGCTCCAAACCTTCTCCTCAGAGGGAGAGGAGGCCTTAGCCCAGCAGTGGAAAATTGTTGTAGTGCATAGTAAGAATATGAGCTTATTCCTTTTTATTAACATCGTGTTCTTGTAAAGTTATCGGCTTTAATCGCTCGGACTTCAACATTAATTAACATTTTACCGTCTAGTAGCTGAATGAATAAGCTTTATTTCCACTACAACTAAACTTAACATGAGTTATATTAAATAAATTAAAAACAAATGTGTTGTAGCAGCCTCTACGGCGTAGGCCCCTCCTGCATCGTACACCGAGATTTACATCTGTGTTTCGAAATCTTTTATATGGTCTCCTTACATCTCCCGGGGTAACCACTTTGTTAAGCGTTTCGTGTTGCCCGACGTCATTTGTTATATATGTTGTACTTTTTAGGTTGTTGTGGATAATTTTATCTGGTTGCTTTAATCTAAGCTCCTCTTTCTCAATGACAACGGCAAAGGTGCTATTTTAAAGAATTTTTTCTTTGTATTTACATTGGTAGCGCAATATTTTATATTTTTATACATGATTGAATTAAAATAAAAAATATATCAATTAATGCAAGTGAAGCCGCACCTAGCTTAGTATTGAGATATGTCACGATGCTAAGCTAGGTGTTCTATCGTATACGATTACTAGTCAGGTCTTAGTAATAGCCCCGAAACTGTGTGTGTGCAAACACAGAAGCAATCTATTAATCCGATGGAAACATTACAAAAAGCTTATCGTGCTAGAGGTACAAGTAATCTAAAAATTTACAATTGAATATTTCTTGAAACAAAACCCAAAAACGATTGAACTGAGGACCTCATCGTTCCAGACATTTCAAACATCCAGACAAAGTTGTCGTAACTATATCATAATAATACATTTGTTTTATACCTACGAGGAATCGTATTACGCACGATTCGTACGAATTCGTGTTCATATTGAACAGACATAAGTCATGATATTTTTCTATATTTTTAAATTATCTTTTGACTTCAAAGGCAAAATCATCTTATGTTAAGCTTAACTCTTTTATCATATTTATAAATTAAACTTTTACATACAAACAAATAAATCAATACCTTTATATACAAACAAATAAATCAATACTTTTAGCTTTGCCAATTCATAAGCTTAAATAAAAAAAAAAACTTGTTAATTTCCATGCATGATTAATAATAATTCATTTTTATTTAATTACCGATGTACATTAATTATCAGAAACGAGTAGCTAGCTGCTGAGCTTCTTGTGGGGTCTTCTCCTTAGACTCCACATACCGAAGCGATGGTAACTTCTTTAATTTCATCTTGTAAAATTCCTACTTAAATAAAGTATATTTAATTTGACTTGTCAATCAATCGAACATTACTTCTGTCGAAGCAAAACGGAATACTTTAGATAACTTCGAACAAAAACCACAACCGCCCCCAAAACAAGCATTAGAACAAACACGTGCCAACTCCTGAACGCTTATATTTTCTCTTACCCAAGTACTATAAATTTCGCGTAGCAAAAACGTTACCCCACTTTTGTCGACACCGACACAACTATATATACCGAGTTTGTGTCCACTACCTCAGTCGATGACAGCGCTCCGACGAGGGCGGGCGTCTGTTGATAAGCAGAGTCGGTTCGCGATCTATTAAAAATGATTTTAATCAATTAATATATTGTTCTGTGTTGTGCTATGTGAAACTGTACGAGATTTTTTGGTGAGTTGATTTTTTTTATACGTTTCGTGTAAGAATTTTTAGTGATCGGCTTTTGTATGAGGTAAGGGTATTATTCTCGCGTTGGAAGTTTTAATAATATATTGTTTGAAGTGAAACCATGTTGCTTTTAAATTAAAAACGAAAGAAAACTCGTCTTGTGTTTACGTGTTGTCTTGCTATTCGTATATCTTAAGTTACGAATTCAAATAAAGTTTGTTTTAAATTTGTGACATAATCTCGGAAAGAAAAGGTTATGAAATGATTTAAACATAAAAGACGACTAGGATATAATAATCGGTTACTATTTTCACGTATCTTTCATCATGAAATTGTCTCGTAAAAACTTTACACCGACATTATCTGAAATGAGCTCAGTAGATTAACTAGTGAATATCTTACCGGCTTTTCTGTACATAATCCCTATTCCCTACTGTTTAACTTTGAGTACAACTAAACTGATAAAATAGGAAAATGTACATTACTAGCTACTCGCCCCGGCTTCCCGCGGATACAATGAACGTCAATATATGTATTTTAGGATAAAGACCAAACGTAAAAAGAAAATATATTGTTTGTTTCGGCAAGGAAAGATTAAATTCTTGTTTTTTTTCTATAATATGTGTGTCTTACATAAATAAATCTTTATCTTAAGCCACTCTGCTTACTGATGAAAACCGTATTAAAATCCGTCGCGTAGCTTAAAAGATCTAAACGTACGGACGGCGGGAAGCGACTTTATTGTATAGTGATAGGCTATTCATAATTATCGGTATGAATTGCAATCAACTTGTAAGTACCAACGAGAAAATTACAAGCTCAATAGTCAACTCAAATTACAACATTACTTAAATATAATTTCTACTATGTCGCGCGTGATATGATATATGATACGATAAATACGCCTTACAATATTTTATTGATGTTTTTTTTTTTGTATTTATATATAAACACACAAAGATAAAATTGTTAATTACTTTTCGTCTCTATTTGGTAAATATTGAAGAACTTTAATGTTCGAAACACATGAATTAATGTATTATTTACTTAATATTAATAGAACACATATTTATTGTAAGTAATATACTATTGGATTATATAAATGATAAATGAAAACACGTCTAAGAGATATGACCCAAAGGAAAGGCTGTGATGTTTCCTTTAAGATAGATGGATAGACTGATAAGCTGCCATATTTAATATAAAATACGAAACCAATCGTCTTCCAAAATGACACTTTATTAAAGTAGGTGCTCAAAAGCACTTTCGAATCGTCCTATTTCAGACATATGTCAGTTGAAATTGAACAAACTGATTCGAATATGGAACCGGAAACAGCCGCCAATTAAATGCAATCACAACAGTGTTTATCTTGTATGGAAATCGACGAAAGCTAACTCCATGCATGCTTATCATCGACTAGCTGAACCTGTGGCTTTGTCTGCGCGGAATTAATAAAACTTTACCTATGGCACACAAACCGTCACCCACCATTATAAACCCCCGTGAGGTGAATTAAAAAATGTCCTTTACCGCGACTAAAACTATTTCCATAACAAATTTCCTCTAAATAGGTTCAGCGGTTTAAGCTTGACGAGGTGTAAGATGGAGTGGCTATTGCCTTTATAATATTAGTACCGATAGCGTAAACGCATTATTCAGACTGTATAGATTCTTATAGTAACGTTTCACTCGTCAATATTTCTTAACTTGAGATTTAAATTTATTAGCAAAGTTAAAACAAAACTAAAGCGAAGTAAAATATTAATATTTCTAAAATACATTATAATCGCCTCTATCTCAGTAGCGATTTGAAGATGACCTTGAAATTTAAACTCTGTAGTAACTCTGTTCGTGTCAAAGTATTGTATAAAAGTCATTCCCATTTAAGGATTCAAATTTAATAATTTGGGCCACTAAACTGAAGCCATTAGAATAAATCAATAAGTCTAATTGTAAAGATACTACTAGTTCGGAATATAGACTAACTGGTAGAGCCAGCTAGAGACAAATTAACTCTTTCTCCCCCATCAAATTATATATCAACTTATGGCAGCATAAAAAGTATGGGTTCACCCTCATATATTTCCAAAGCTGTATAATCTGTAGACTAATATTATGACATATATATTTTATAATATTAGTCTACACTTGCTTATCGATTGTCAACCCAAATACTACCACCCGTTCGGAAAAGATGCTCTGACCCAAGAAGAACCGGCGAAAGAACCTTAGGGATTTTTTTTTAATTTGTGATTGTTTAAATATATTTAATATCAAACAGAAATAGCTAGGATTCCATCGTTTAATTCCGAAGGTATCAACCAGTAACTCAAATCACGATCGTGAAATGTCAAAACTATAACAATAAAAGGATACACGAATCAGAAAAGTACATCACCGTAAGTCAACTTCACGAGTGACATACGGAGTGAGTTCTTACGTAATAGCTGCGGGTTCCATTTCCAATGTCTAAGCGCTTTATATTTACAGAAAACAGATAAGGATTCACAATGTGCGGCGAATAAATTGAACCTCGAACGCGGCGCAGCGTTGTCGTCGCTACAATTGTGTTTCTGCTTTTACGAATCAAAACTTGTAACGATGGTGTTTATTTATAAAAGAAAGAATGCCGTTGTTGCCGAATGTTTTTTTTCTACATTAATATATACTTTATTCAAGTAGGCTTCTACAAGCACTTTTGAATCGTCATTTAACAAATTATATCAAGTAAAGCTACCACCGGTTCGGAATGTAGATTCTACCGAGAAGAACCAGCAAGAAACTCAGTAGTTACTCTTTTTCAACATCTAATACAGTCATGTTAGTTAAATACAATTATATATGTATGTTATGTCTCCTGCCTGGAAGTCAACAAGCATTAACTCCGCGCTTTTTATCATCAATACAATATTGTATCGAATAATATGCCTTCTTTACCAATGTATTTTTTTACAAATGATTTGAATTTATGAAACGGCAAAGTTAAAAATGTCTGCGGAATTTTAGTATTTTATATAGTTACGTTTGACAAACGATCATTCAACAACTTGATTACATAACATAGTTATATATACATATATTATGAGTAAAAGTGAAAAACCATCCCAAACGAGCTTGTACAGAGCAACCACCAAGTAAA
Organism: Vanessa tameamea; assembly: GCF_037043105.1. NCBI lineage: Eukaryota > Metazoa > Arthropoda > Insecta > Lepidoptera > Nymphalidae > Vanessa > Vanessa tameamea. Next base: position 103,980 of record NC_087337.1, read on the forward strand.
ATATTATAAATAAAAATTTTACGTTTAGTCTCTATTCGTTGATAAATCATTCATTTGATTCTAATGAAACTCTTAAGTTGCTTGAGAAGATACTTACCCTAATTTTTTTTTGTTAATATTATTTATTCATTATAAACATTCCATATAAAACTTTATTATACCGTCGAGACGCCGGGTAAGGAAGTAATTTCTATAATGAACACATAACAGCAACTTCGTTACCTATAATCAATGTTTACGGGTTGTTTAACAAGGCTGTCCTTTTCTATCTAACGTTAGATCAAATGTGATGGAAAGACACAGCTGTATTTAACTAAGCACCGCTACACAACCTTCATAAGATTTATTGTATTTCTAGCCTGCGTGATTCAGAATTGTTGTATATTGAACCATTTATCGGTAACGGATTGTAGTTTAAGGAATCAATTACTAAATATCAATTTATTATATACGAGCGATTAGGGGGCAATTTGTTAATAAGTCAAATTATATGATATAAATATCATTTGTATACCCCTATACCTATATAGGAATTAGGAATTATATCGCTTTCTAATCATGAAAAAATATTTAAATTTCTATTATTCGTTTTGGAGTTTACCCCGAGATACAAACAAACAAATTTTACCTCTTAATATAAGTATAGACTAAAAGCTTGTAGCAATTCAAAACGCGGTGCTTGTAAACTCAGCCTGGATCGTCCATTCGCCCAACCTGTCGCCCTGAGACTCGGTCTGTCCGCGCTGGCCACTCCGAAATCCCTACAACCATTTACTTGTGTAATAAGTACGTAAGTTTATATAACCTTATGTATTTAAGTGCGTGTTTATTTCGTAAGGGAGTATAAGGTAAAGTTTTGTACAATAATAACTAGGTGCTTGTACCGACTTCGTGTGAAATGAGCATTTAATTTTACTAGTTTTTAAACAAATTCTGGATTCCGGTCAATCTCATTTAATCACCGGTTTGATCGGAATCTAAATTAAGCAACTACCCACAAAATAAGACTCGAAATTTCAATTTCATAAAAATCAGACTGATTGGTACTTGTTGGTAGACTAAGTGCGTAGGTTAGATTCAATCACCAAACAGAAATACTTATTTATTGTGTTCCTGTTTGAAGGGTGAGTCAGTGTTACATATAAATATTGGATAACATCACATACATCACTCTGATCCCAATGTAAGCAGCTAAAGCACTCGTGTTTTTTGTTACGTATATCTCAGGCATGAACTAGTTGTGGCGCGTCAGGACACCGTAATACTCTACCGTCTCTTGGGGGTCACGGGATCGTTTCGCGTGTTAGACTACATGAATTTTTTTTTATGATATCGGTAGGCGGACGCCCGAATGGACCACCCGATGGTAAGCGGTCACCACCGCCCATAGACAATGGCGCTGTAAGAAATATTAATCGTACCTTACATCATCAATGCGCCACCAACCTCGGGAACTAAAATGTTTTGTCCCTTGTGCCTATAGTTACACTGGCTCACTCACCCTTCAAACCGGAACACAACAATACTGAGTACTGCTGTTTGGCGGTAGAATATCTGATGGGTGTTACATACCCAGACGGGCTTGCACAAAGCTCTACCACCAAGTAAAATAAGATATATTTCGATTTAATGTACGTACCAACTAGTACTATCTTATTATTAATAATAAACATACCTTTTGTTGTGTAAATATTTCCTACACTAGTTATAATGAGCAATCCCGAGAGGCGCAAATAAAACGTTTTATTTCTTAGATTATTTATTAAGAACAAGAAGTAAAGGAATTACATTTATCCCACGAACTAATCAGCCTGGTGTCTGCTGCTCGAAGCGTGAGCCAGATGTAAAGTCTCCTTCGTACTCGGTGCCGATGGTTGGCAGCAACACATCGGTGCTCTTGATGTTGCAACTCGTACGATTCCCACGTTATGTGTTACGAGGAATTATTGAACTCACGGCGATCGCTTTTGTGGTCTTTGTGTTGTATTCCCCAGAATGCTCGAGTAAGGTGTTACGAGAATTCTCGAATGTGGAGTGTCGACGGGAAATATATTACGAAAAGTATAGATCGCTGAGTTATCAATACTCTAGTCTAGTGTAATTATAACAGACTTAATATCAAATTATTGTTGTGTTACAAGTACGAACGATAGTAGTCCAAAGCCTCGTACCTGGGTGTATCGGATCGCTAGATGATTCGTATAAAATTGAGTTATTTTTCTATTCATTCCAACTTACAGACTTCGGGCTGTTACTGAGAATTTTTCGAAGGAAAAGCACAATAACATTTAATCGGCCCGACCTGTAATTTGAACCGGGAATCTCGGGTTATGTGCCCTTATATCAAGCCCCTAAACTAACGAGGCAGGCCTTTTAATAATAAAAATAATGATTCCTATATAATGCTACGACATCCATCGAAAATGACCCAGTGTTTAGAACGCGTGCATCTTAACCGATGATTTCGGGTTCAAACCCAGGCAAGCACCACTGAATTTCATGTGCTTAATTTGTGTTTATAATTCATCTCGTGCTCGGCGGTGAAGGAAAATATAGTGAGGAAACCTGCATGTGTCTAATTTCAACGAAATTCTGCCACATGTGTATTCCACCAACCCGCCTTGAAATATGATCCAAACCTTCTCCTCAAAGGGAGAGGAGGCCTTAGCCCAGCAGTGGGAAAACACAGACACAGGCTGCTAATGTAATGTAATCCATCGACAAATTGGTCACCTGTTCATGAGATCGAGTGCAAGGAGCCCGTACCTGCACTTCTTTCTCCATCACTCACGTAAACCGATGGGAGGGAAACGCCACGACCGACAAATGGTTGTTAAACGATTAAGTTTACAACGATAGCACACATTCAACATTACCGCGTTCGTCTTTGGGTTATTTTTTTACATTTAAAATTGTTAAGGATTTAAATTTGACTTACAAAAAAACTTTGACAGAGATGTGTTTTGGTCGTTGAACTTTGTACTTCTACGGGAATTGACGAAGAGATAATCCTGTTTATAAATGCGAAAGTTTGTGAGAAGGTACGGGTGTTTGTTACGCAAAAACTACTAAAAGGATTTTAATGTAACTGTACAATAATATAGTTACATAAATACATCAGAATAACACAAAGTACACAGCATGTAAATGTTTGTACAATATAGCTGAGCTATAAGTGAAAATAAAAAAATCAAAATCAAAATATACTTCATTCAAGTAGGCTTTTACGAGCACTTTTGAAACGTCATTTTACAAACTATATTAAGTGAAGCTACCGCCGGTACGATTATAGATTCTACCGAAAATAACCCGGCAAGAAACTCAGTGGTTACTCTTTTTCAACATTTAAAATACAAGGTTATGTTAGTTAAATACAATTATATATGTATGTATATAATATATCCTGCCTGGAAGTCTACAAGTATTAACTCCAAGCTTTTTTGTCATCTATCTAACCTTGTATAGAATCATCATCCTCATCCTCCTGCCCTTATCCCAATTTTACTCGGGGTCGGCGCAGCATGTCTTTTTCTTCCATACTTCTCTGTCTGACGTCATCTCACTAGTAACGTTCTTTCTAACCATATCGTCTTTCACACAATCCATCCATCGTTTCTTTGGTCGTAACCTTGTATAGAATAATATGCTTTTTTATAATTAATTTTTTACAAATGATTTGAATTTATGAATCTGAATCAGGAGTCGTGCTATACATAAATCTAAGGTTAGTTTATCTTTAATCTTACTTCGATTGGGATGTACTATACAAACACATAATAATTCTATACATTTAAATTGCAGTAATAGATTTACATGAATCCGAATAAAAAGGACCAACACGTGTTTAAAAGCGCTGTGTCGTGAGTACGGCGGGAGAGACCGCGTACTATGTTGATTAGGTTACCGAGTCCGCTCGTATCTCTTATTAAAAGGAGTGCGGCGTGCGGTAGACGTGAGCGATCGAAATTGAAGGTTATTGAAATAATACGTTAAGGGAAACCGATAAATAAATATGTAATAATAATAATAACGATTTATATACTAGTTGTCAACCGCAACTTCGCTCACGCTTTATGAACTGGTCGTCGGGTGTTAGGAGGAAACCGGTAGCCTTATCCCTTTGATTACAGTTGAAAAACACTTAAATTATTGTAGGGAGGACAAAAGTCCTTCCTTGTGGCGTCCAAGCTTGCTTCATACCAAATTTAGTCGAATACGGTTCTCATGGTTTAGGCCTGAAAGCATTAGAGGTATTTGTGTGCAGAGGCGTTTCACATGCAAGACGCTAGAGAGCGGCGGTTGGGAGACTTGACGGCACAAGAGAGCGTCAAGGCGTAATCTGTCTTATACTCAACACGCGATGATAATACACACACAGGCAAACACACAAAGAACAAGCCTAGAATCCTTAAACAGCTTTCAATAAAAGGAGATTCAGTTATGAACGCTTTTAAATAAAAGCCTCCAGTCCTATCACCAGTCGATTCAAAATGGGGCGTTTATATATTTTATAAATGTTTTGTTTATGACTCGGTATATACTTTATTTGTGTATCATATAATCTACTATCTATTATAACAAATCTAAGTCAAGTTTCCAACTCCACAAAGTCAACAAATCCCTCTTGGGTAAAATATTCGTTTCATTTAAAATTCCACAGATACTTTTAACTTTGCTGATTAATAAATTCAAATCGTTTGTTAAAAAACATTAATGAAGAAGGCATATTATTCAATACAAGATTATATAGATGATAAAAAAGCGTAAAATTAATACTTTTTGACTTCCAGGCAGAATGTATTATATATAATTGTATTTAAATAACATAACTTTGTATTTTGAATGTTGGAAAAGTGTAACTACTGAATTTCTTGCCGGTTCTTCTCAGTAGAATCTACATTCCGTATCGGTGGTAGCTTTAATATAATTCTGTAAAATGTCGATTACAAAAGTGCTTGCAAATTACTATTGTGTGAGATTTTATAGATACTTTTACTTAAAAATTAACTTTTTTTATGGCTTTAATTGGCGGATGAGCATAAGGGCCATCTGATGGTAAGTGATCACCACCAGTCATAGACAATGGCGCTGTGACAAATATTAACCATTCCTTACATCGCCAATGCGCCACCAATAAATTATATTATTAAAAAAAAAAATGCGCCACCAACCCTGCGTACTATAATACTATAACCTGGGAGTACCCTGCCGGCCTCGTTTGTCTATTTAGTGGTATATATAACCGCCGATCCCTAAGTTCAAGTTTCATATGCGGGTTCGAAGGTGAAAGCTTACTACGAATAAAACCTCAGTAACCCCAGTAACACTAACAGTAGTATGGTTAAAAAAAAAAAAAATATATCCCGCTGAGTTTCTTTCGCCGGTTCTTCTCAGGTCCGAGGTGCTAAATTCCGAACCGGTGGTAGATTTTTGACAATCAATAAACAAGTGTAAACACTTCTATATTGAATAAAGATTTTTGACTTTGACTTTGACCCAATGTACGTGTTACATTACTTTTCTTCGGACTACACGTAAACCTCGTCTGCGCTTGAATCTTTCTCTTTTCCGTAATCCAACATTCCCATCTTATTACGAAATTGAAGGCAAAAACTGTAAATATCTGTTAGTCCGTTAAGTCGAGCAGCCGTGACCAAGTCAGGGGATGTCTACGAATCATTTCCCGCTTGCACTTTGATATTTTATCAAATCGGAAAAAGCTAAATTCGTTACGTCTGAAACGTAATAACGTAATAAATTCAATAAAAAAAATCAAGTTACTCCAAAAATTGAGTATTACACTAAAGGAAGATTGAATCTTGAATACACTTCCACTTTAGGTCTTAGTTACTTCGGCTTTGCGTTGGGTCAAAATACAAATCTACTTTACTTGTTTCCGCGCGTGTAAGGGACCCTTTGACCTTTTTGTACTCCCTGACAACGTCATCGGTTGGTAAACTTATCTTATGGTAATTTTTTATAAAAAAAATCATGCCCTGCTAATGTCTATGATTAGTGATAACCCCTCATAGTGCTGTATGTAATTTTACATCACCAATGATTCACTTAACTTCAAACTAAACTATCACTGCTTGGTGGTGGAGTACGTGATGTGTGTGTGGTACCAACACAGACGGCACAAAGCTCTACCACCACTTAATTTGAGTATTTATAGTATATCTTCGGATTCAGTAGCTTACCAGCACGGAGAGTAGTGGTAGGCAGTGGCGAGAACACGTGGTTCTTATCCGATGCGACTTTTCCATCTCTTTCCATCACCACCATCACCATCTCTCTCTCTCTCTCTCTGTCTTTCTGTCTCCTCCAACGGTGATACGGTTTTAGATACTATTATTGGAACTTATTTTTTGTGATTGTATTTATGTTTAATTCTTGTCATAAAGCCGAGATGGCCCAGTGGTTAGAACGCGTGCATCTTAACCGATGATTTCGGGTTCAAACCCAGACAGGCACCACTGAATTTTCATGTGCTTAATTTGTGTTTATAATTCATCTCGTGCTCGGCGGTGAAGGAAAACATCGTGAGGAAACCTGCATGTGTCTAATTTCAACGAAATTCTGCCACATGTGTATTCCACCAACCCGCATTGGAGCAGCGTGGTGGAATATGCTCCATACCTTCTCCTCAAAGGGAGAGGAGGCCTTAGCCCAGCAGTGGGAAATTTACAGGCTGTTTATGTTATGTTATGTTATAGAATTGTTATCAAAGATTGTTATTTTTTTTTTCATATCCATACGTCTGAGTAGATTTGTCGGATAGATTTTTCGTTCATATCTCTGGTATATATTTGGCTTTATTTTTGTGTCCGTGCGTTTTTATGATTAATGATAGTATCATACATGTGACATATAAACGTGTTATGTTTTACTATCTAATATATTAAACATAGTATAGCACTAACGGCACTTAAATTAAGATAAAGACTGAGAAAATTCACGTAAAGAATCACCGTTTGTCGCGCCCAGGTGACCTTGAATATCTTAGACGTAATGGCGCTGCCAAACTACACTTAGTATACAATTTTCATTTTGTAAGAAATAGAAGCAGACATAAAAGGCAATAGAAGATCCAAAGGCCAGACTGATAGGCATATATTCGATTTACTAAAACTACGTTGCAACATTTTTATCGGTTTGGGAGATTTGAACACATTAACGAATCGTTAATGTTAAACTTGATGGTAGGTCTCTGTGTAAGTACAACCAATACTTAGTGTTCTTGTGGTCCGATTTGAAGGATAAGTCAGTCAGTGTAAGACCTACGACGGATATCAAATATATAAAAAGTAACTACTTTAAGTAAGAACTTGAATAAAGAATATATTGATTTTAACACAGCGTTAATAAATGTTTAAAACATTCTATATCCACAGTGTGGCAGCGCCATAACGGCCAAAACTCAGCACTGAGGAAGCGAAGAATAATACAAAGTCAGCGACCGGCTTTATGATAAATATGACGAACTCTTTAAAAAAATATTTATCCCATAATTGCTATTGATTGCTAAAGCAGTATCAGATAAAATTCACGCCGATTTCTAACTTATTCGCTTCAAAATACAGAATAAACTTCTACGTACCAATAATTTAAATTCAAATCACGTACATTGACATTCGTCCCTTTCTCTCGTATGGTAAAGAGAGGGAGGCAATGGATTACGTTCGGTAAATTTGTCGATACAAAAGAATTGAATCTCTTTCTTCGTTCTGTTACGTCCCTACAATGATAGTATTAATAATGATTAAGCAACTTTAAATTTCTAAACAATTACATTCTATTAACAAAAGTTCAGTTCGATTTTGATCGCGGGGTTCCGCGATATGGTTATAAACACTTGCCGAGTTTCCTATCCGATAATTATTTTGTTCAAATTTATTTGTACTAAAAAAATATTCTTTTTTAAAAAGACTCGAGTTTTTCTCGTGATAACAGTTCGTTTACACGTCGCTACATATTAGCGCCAAAGATCGGGCCAATGTCTGAATGGAATTGACGTTGCTTGTAGAGAGTTCACCGATGGCGTGGATCCAGTTCAATCTGCTGAATTTCTTGGCCTTACTGTTGATGCCAAGTTGCAATGGGTCCCCCGTATTAACGAGTTGGCGAATAGACTGAGTTCTGCGGCATTTGCGGTCAAAAAAATTAGATTATTTCCCGATTTTAATACGGCTCGCTTAGTATATTTCAGTTACTTTCACAGTATAATGTCTCACGGTATTATGATTTGGGGATATTATATTTGTGCTGCAGAAGAGGCCTATTCGCGCAATGTATAACCCAGAAGCTAAACAATCATTGAGGTATAAATTTAAAGAAATCAAGATATTAACTGTCGCTTCTCAATATATATTCTGTAATGTTATGTATGTTCGGAAAAATATTAACGATTTTATGGGAAAATGTGATTCTCTTAACATTGGTACAAGGAACTAACACACACTTGTTACTTCTGTTACTCGACTGCATAGAATCAGTAACTCTTGTGGGGCAATGTATACGGTTCTACAACAGGGTCCCAGTTTGAGTTTGAGTTTAGTAACTACGTAAGTGGACAGGCAAATGGGTCAACCATAAGTGAGTGGTGACCAACACTTGTAGACATTGGCGCTGTAAGAAATATTAACTATTCCTTATATCGCCAATGCACCGCCAATATTGGTCACTAAGATGTTATGTCCCTTGTGCCTGTAGTTACACTGGCTCAATCACCCTTCAAACCGCAACACAACAATACTGAGTGCTTCTGTTTGGCGGTAGAATATCTGATGAGTGGGTGGTACCTACCCAGACGGGCTTGCACGAAGCCCTACCACCAAGTAAAAGTTTTAATTGTGCTCATTTCGTTGCTAAGCAATTCATCTGATTGTGAAGTCCGATGAAACGGATCCTTTGTTGAACATACTGTACAATCATATTATTTTAATCTTCGTTAATAACATTGATTCTGAATCGGTAAGACTTTGTCTTGGCAGTTGATCTTCTCGATAATAATTCCTCAAACATCAATAATAATAAAAAAGTATTCAAGACAAAATATTGCAGACGCTGAGTGAACTATAACTTACATTACAATAGAATCAAATAGAAAACGAATTAAAAAATAAAGAAAAAATAGAGACACAGAGGAAAAAGGCAAAACGAACAAACGATATGGCGGTGGATTTGCATATTTAAGATGTAAATAAGTTGGTATCAATGTGGAAAAAAAATGTATTTTTATAACAACCAATTTAAAACCGAGTACAGCACAAGTACATGTACAAATTATGCCACATGTGTATTCCACTAACACGCATTGGAGCGTGGGGAAATATGCTCCAAACCTTCTCCTCAAAGGGAGAGGAGGCCTTATCCCAGCAGTGGGAAATTTACAGGCTGTTAATGTAATGTAAAAAAAAAATACACCAAAGTAATTATACAATTGAATTGTCATCAACTAACACACAATCCATTATTTTTCATTTCAATATGACGAATAAGAAATAAAGTTACATTTAAAGGTTCTGAAATGTTTTTTTCTTGGAACGAAACAAGACGATTGTTTAATTGTAATGTTTTTGTGTCTCACGCATTTACAAAGTATCCGATATATTACGTTACAGTCAAATTTTACTAGTGACTAGTGAATCAAGAGTATTTTTATTACATTTTATTCTACTTGCGAGAACTCTCCTTCTCTTTTCTCTGAAGGAAGTTGAAGTATAGAAACAATGCTGCTGCCTCAAGATTTGAACTTGAATTTGAGAAGAGCCCTCATTGGAGTTTCGTTGGATATTTCATATAACCATACACTAATACCAGGGGGGTGTACTGGTATATTTTACAGTAAGGCCTCGTTGGTCTAGTAGCTAATTACCACTCCTGAGGTTCAATCCCCAGGTCAGGCCGATAAAAAGTAATTGGGGTTTGTCCAAAAATTCTCACTAATAGTCTGGAGTCTGGATATTGGAAGTTTATATAATGCCGTACTAAGGAAAGCAAGCAAAGCCCTCGCCCGGCTTTTGAACTATATTCGATCGTTACACTATAATATATTCCGAATGGTTGGCTGGTCCTTTGACATCGGAAATTGGTTAGTATGACATATCCATAATGATATTAAATCATAAAAAAACATAGGCACCTGCGAAATAGCTACTAAAACCCGTGTATTACTTGTATTACTGAGATACACCTTGTAAACTTCGACAACACGCTTCGAGGTATAAAATAATCTAAACTGTCATCAGTCAATATTATTTTTAACCAATTTTCCCAGCCAAAAGTAGATCAGACCGATACACGACCCTGATTGTAACATGTACAACATCAAACAGAATATAGTATATATTGAATTAAATGATTCGTGAAAACTTCGGCTTACACGAGCGGCTTAACGAAGGGAACGTCCCTTAGTATCAATACTTTGTTTTGACCCAGCTTGGAGGATCAGTGAACTAGAATATATTCTTATTTTAAGGCATTAATGGCAAACAAGTCGGAAACTCGACTAATGGACCGCCTTAATCTGCATCACTGGGGGCCTGCAGGTGCTTTGCCGGCTTTTAAGAAATGAGTAGCCTTTTTTCTTGAAGGTTCTCAAGTCTGTTATATTTGGCACTTTAAGAAATGGTAACGTAACGTAACGTAACGTAACGTAACATTTCTTACAGAGACTGTATATATGGTTGGTGGGGCCATTTATTAATCAGTATTTCTAAAATAAATTTAAATAATTACAAACTTTGATTTATGTTCCACATGTAGTGTATGTACGGCCATGACTCTGATTTTTCTTGACGCTCTCTCTTACCGCCACGGCCCCTCTCGCCGCTTTCTACTATCTCATGTTATTGTGGCGCACATAGTATAAACGTTGCTGTATAAAATATATATTTATTGTAACATCCATATTTAAATCATAAATTACTAGTCTCTTTTAGTTCCCCCGCGTGTGAGCAACATACTACGGAGACGTACGTAACAAATACATCCCACACCGTAAATTTTCCCAGGTACGATATAAATAACGTCCTATTCCAGAATATAATCTATCTCTGTTCCAAGTTTAATCCAGAACCGTTCAGCCAATCTCGTGTGACTGACTTACAAACACCCATCAAGACTTTCGCATTAAAGTATTAGTAAGATTTCAACAACAATTAATAATAATCCCACATCGGGCGCCATCGGGCGGCCGTATTGTTTTTATCAACATTAATTTTATTGATTCAAATAATTTTAGCCAACGAAAACAGAGCAATTAACTTTTATATAACAAATGTAATGTTATTAAAAATATCTAATTGTATGAGAAACGAGCTTTAAGACACCCCCGGGGGCCGCGGTTTACTTGAATTATTTGTAACTTGGCTGTCGCCGCCCACCTCTTACGCTTAATATTAGCGCGAAACTTTGGTGTAATCGAAATATATATACAAGGTTATTTATGACGTGCAAATAAGCCGGATGCTCAATAGTCACCACTTTAAACATTGGTACTTAAGAAATATTAATTATTACTTACATCACCAATGCGCTCTCAGCCAGTTCCACAGGCTCACTCACTCTATAAATCGGAACACAATAATACTAAATAGTGTACAGTATATGTGATGAGCGGACGATCTTAAGAACTTTCCTATCACCAAGTAAATTTCCAGCTGCTGGACTAAAACCTCTACTTTGAGGAGGTTTGAAGATTATTCTACCTTGATCTTCATTCAAGATTCTAGTCAGACACACACATATTTACATCCGACACATATTTCCTCACCATGTTTCCCTTCACCAGCAAACACTAGATATGTATAATATCCCACACATCTATGCACGTGAGAAATCAAGCTTTAAAGAAAAGTGACTGATATTGACATGATGTTTTGATGTCTATCCTTTAAATGAACTTAAATTTTTAAAGTCAATTTTGCAAATCACTTTCCGCCTTTTCACGATCGTGTTCTGCGATGAGTTCCGAGTTTGTTTTTACAGAATACCTCTCTTAGTGTATTGACCTATACCAGAGTCATTACCCGTGAAATTACCCCTAAAATTCAGTATCCTTTTACCCTTAAAAAGATGGAGAGGTCAAATCTATAATATAATAAATAAATCGTCCTTTGTCCTTGTTGCTAATCTGTAAATTATTTCGCTGAAACGGCATCACATTCAAAACGTCCTAATTGCCAGTATGTTGTTACAATTATAAACTTTATATATGGTGAATCAAGAACGCATTTATAACGGCGAATGTGGATTTGTTTCTCGTCTTCGCTCAACCAATTATAATGAAAATTCGCATACATGTTGACAGAAAGGACATAAGATACCTAACCTGCCCCCCTCACCTCTCAGACGCAAGCGAAGGAAACGATCTCCTCGTATCTATTTCGTACAATTAAAATTATTGAAGAGGAATTTTTGATAAAAGATGTGGGTGCTATTAATTTGACTAAAATCCAAGTCCAATTTTAAACAACAAATTTTGAATTTAAATGAATATTACGTATATCATAATATTATTTTTATAAATGTTTACCCACCAACCTGCACTGTAATGCGTGGGGGAATAAGCTTCAATTTTCCATATAAAGAGATACATTGTTTGCACATGATATTACTAACCTTTTTTTAAGCGCAATAAATAAGCCATGGGTCAGGATTTTCCAAGTGACTTGAATTTGAAAACAACTTCGAACAATCTATCACTAACGTCGAAACAGGATTGTAACCTGTTGACGTCGGACAGGTGTCGCGTGTCGCGTCCAGCTCTTGAAACTTAATTGATGAACTGTCGCGACCAGTCACAGTCAAGTAAATAAAGAGACTTTAAAAAATTAAAGAGTTTTCACTTTTTTTAATGTTGCCCGTAAGTACGGTAGGCATACGGCTCCACTCCAGCTGATGGGAAATGGAGTTCAACGCAAATTCCAGTGCAATCAGGATGAACTGCACAAGTCGCGCTCGCCACGCCGTCTTCAAGCCTCGTTTGTAGGAACCCAGTAATACGGACACGTGTGCTGTTTTATTCATGTTAAAAGTGTAAATGGTGAATACATTTATGGACTATTATTAAATCTATATATACTTGGTAGTAGGGCTTTGTGAAAGCCTCGGTGGGTAGCACCCGCTCAACAGAACTTCTACGGCTAAATAGCAATATTTATTATGGTGTTCCTGTTTGAAAGATAAGTGAGCCAATGTAACTGGCACAAGAGCCTATAAGGGGGGATATAACATCTGAGTTCCATAGGTTAGTGGCACATTGGTGATTTATGATTGATAAGTATTTCCTACAAGCATCACTGTTGAAACAGTGCACTCGTCTTGATGATTCAGATGACCGATCCTATCCCTACCTACTCGTATACGATATAAAAAAATACAAATATGATTTAGGAATTGCGACTACATGTATAGTATTTCATATATAAGAGTGAGTTTCTTGTATTATTCGATGGAAACAATATCGAACCAATGCATTATGAAGTGACAACACCAAAGCACTTGAATACGCCTTCTCTACTAACCGAGTCAAAGTTAAATAACTGAATACTCGGTTTCCTTATTCTACAATGTTATTTGGACTTTCTGTGTTATATGTACGTAATCACATTTCATTTATGCAAATAATTATCTCTTGCTGGGAGAAATCTATTCAAGAAAGCAGTGGTTTTATTGAATATACTAATGTATCCGGGTAGTGTCACACTACAAAAGAACTAACCTTTACTTGGTGGTAGGGCTCTGTGCAAGCCCGTCTGGGTAGGTACCACCCACTCATCAGATATTCTACCGCCAAATAACAATGCTCTGTATTGTTGTGTTCCGGTTATAAGAGTGATTGAGCCAGTGTAATCACAGGCACAAGGGACATCTTAGTTCCCAAGGTTGGTGGCGCATAGGTGATGTAAGGAATGGTTAATACTTCTTACAGCGCCTTTGTCTATGGGCGGTGGTGACCACTTACCATCAGGTGGCCCATATGCTTGTCCGCCAACCAATGTCATAAAAAAAAAAAACCAACCAAAGGAGCCAACTTTATTGCCTTAGTGACAACTTAGCTTGACACTCACCGAACGTTGCAACTTTGCTAGTGAGCGTCCACTTAGGGGCCAACCGTTGGCCGTTATTTTTTTCGACGCGTTCTCAGCTTAGACTCCTTATCCAAACATGTAGATAATTAAAGGACTCCGACAATATGCATATGTTATCTAAATACCAATAATATTAACCAGTGCTCCTATAATGAATAAAGAGATTTGAGTTTGAGTTGAGTTTGTCCTTCGGGGGCTAAAATTTGTTTCTAAAACGACCGGAACACGGATACATAACCTATGTATCCGTTCAGCTTTACAAAATGCTGTCCTTTGTATAGATAAAACTGTGTTTGGTATAAATTTGATTAATATATCTGAAAATATCTTCGGAGCACTCGGGACCTCAGTCCGGCTTTTAATTGAATTACTTTAGTTATTAGTTCGAAAGTCAACTTCGTTTACAGTGGAGTCCTGATAGACACGTAAAAGAATTTCCTTCGACATATAAATGTATGGTTTCTCACGAAGAGTTCTTACACCACTTACATCATCGCATTTTGAATTAATTTAATTAAAACACAAATTAATTGATTCTCGACGGTCCAGATTAGAATCTTAACCGGCGATTCCGAGTTCAAAGTCGGGCAATATCAATGATTTTTCACGTGCTCAGTTTGGAAAATCAAAGTGAGGAAAATTGCTTGTGGTTGTCGACAAGTGTAGCGTGGTGGTCTAAGCCCAGTAGTGGGATATTTATGCAAAGAAATTCCAAATTCTAATTCATTCATTCAATTTAAAAGCTTTGTACTGACTTTAAAGTAAAAACTACCACCGGTTCGGAAATGTAAATACCCCGAGAAAAACTAGCGAAATCTACGGGGAAAACAATTCTACGTTTGTAATTTTCAATAAAACACTGCCAGTCAGAAGGGGATCGTTTTATTCCCAAGATGTGTTGCCATCCGTGAACTACGGAACCGTGCAAATAAATTAATAGTAAATAACATTTTTTAAACTAGATTTTATTTAAATCTCCTAAGAAGTAGAAAACATACTTTGGAAGTCAATATATCGCTTCAATTTATTATTTTGTGAGTTTACATGGTAAGTGGTCACCACCGCCCATTGACCGCCCATTGACCACACCATCGCCAATGCGCCACCAACCTTGGGAACTAAGACGTTACGTCCCTTGTGCCTGTAGTTACACTGCCTCACTCACCCTTCAAATTGGAACACAAAATTATTGAGTTATCTCATCTTACCGGATGTTCTACTACTGTTTAGTGGTAGAATTTCCGATGAGTGGGTGGCACTTACCCAGACGGGCTTGCACAAAGGCCTACCACCAAGTAAATTTTCAATTACGTGCCCATCTTTTTTACTTATTAGAGTACTTCGCCGTGATACAATTTTGTAATCTCACAACGGCCTTTTATTTCATATAAAATAAACCGTTGGCAATAAACGATCCTGTACTTTTTTTAACGCAACACAGGCATTTTGAACGATATCTGGGACCTTGTTGTAAAAATTATATAAACACAAAAGTTACTGACAATCGGCAATGAACCGAGATGGCCCAGTGGTGAACGCGTGCATCTTAACCGATGATTTCGGGTTCAAACCCAGGTAGGCACCACTGAATTTTCACGTGCTTAATTTGTGTTTATAATTCATCTCGTGCTCGGCGGTGAAGGAAAACATCGTGAGGAAACCTGCATGTGTCTAATTTCAACGAAATTCTGCCACATGTGTATTCCACCAACCCGCATTGGAGCAGCGTGGTGGAATATGCTCCATACCTTCTCCTCAACGGGAGAGGAGGCCTTAGCCCAGCAGTGGGAAATTTACAGGCTGATTATGTTATTATTTATTATAATCGGCAGTATATTCTACGTATTTTATATTTAATCTACCCCTCGACAAATCGGCTTCCTTAGTTAATAAAGTACCCGAAATGACACAAAGGCTCTTATTTTTATCAAGTAACGCGGTCTCAAATGAGCGCCGAGCTTAGCATCACTTCAGATCAAAGTCATAAATGGTAATATTGACCACCTGACTATCAAACGTTATCGAGAGCTCGCGACGGCGTTTATCTCCGGGTATTACAAATCTGCTTTCCATTTTATTACACGAAGAAAATTTAAGGCATTAATTTAGTTCGTTTGGTGATTTAATATTGACCTCAAATTGGAAATACTTTGAAGGTTAGATTTTAAGATTTGGAGTTTGATTTACTGAATTTACTGAAAGTCTAAATTTAAATATAACATAACATAAACATAACATAATCAGCCTGTAAATTTCCCACTGCTGGGCTAAGGCCTCCTCTCCCGTTGAGGAGAAGGTATGGAGCATATGTGGAATACACATGTGGCAGAATTTCGTTGAAATTAGACACATGCAGGTTTCCTCACGATGTTTTCCTTCACCGCCGAGCACGAGATGAATTATAAACAAATTAAGCACATGTAAATTCAGTGGTGCCTGCCTGGGTTTGAACCCGAAATCATCGGTTAAGATGCACGCGTTCTAACCACTGGGCCATCTCGGCTCTCTCGGCAAATTTAAATATGCTACTGTCGTATGTTTACTCGGAGTTTCCCAAATAAATTCAAATAGATGGCGCTCATCGGTTCCGCAGTAAATGTAAAATTGTATTTATATTGTCCTCTTGCTTCGTTGCGTGTACCCTTTTAGACGTTATTATCAATTTCAGAGACGAGGACAATCTTGGCAGGATCGCCTTCCGTGGATGTCCTTGACACGGATCGCGGAGGCTGCGGGATCATTTCCACACCGCGTGCGCCCCTCCCGAACCATGCCACAAGTGTTCAATTACCCTTATCACATTATGTCAATTCCGGTGCCAATGTTTATGGAGAGTGGTGACCACTTACCATCAGGTGGCCCATCCCTACCAAAATAAATGACATAAGTATCGATTATAAACGTTTTATTTGAATAAAATATTGCCTCGACTACACGTACGCTTTGAAATTCAAACCAGTAGCTTAAAGTATTCATGAGGCGTTATGTACGACGCATTAGCACGGTACAGACGATATACCGTTGACGAAGTTTATGTGCGCCTTCCATGCACACGACTGCTTACTAAACGTCACGGTAACGTGTCGTACTAACTCTTTCACGTGTACGGTGTTCACGTATGGCTTATGCTGTCAGAAGACGCAGCTTCGAAAACAGTTCCCGCGTCGATTCCGTTTTTATAGTGATGATGAACATAACACGATTACGGTGCCGTCGCGGTCGCCATTACATGTGAACTCTCATAATACGTCATATAGGTACCTCACTACGTTACATGACACGGTGAGCCGAGTCCGTATATACTTGAAAAGGTCTGGATAAGATACATTGGATCTCATTACCATAAAAATATCACGAGATGAAATCATTACTTAATCCGTACGAAGATCGGATTGGTTGCTTATGATAATCTTAGTCTAAATATAAAAAAGCGACGTGACCTGACTGAATGCTGAAGGTGCTGGGAGGTTTAGTCCATCTCGGGTTTTTAGTCAATCAGACATACTCGTATAGTATAATATGATAAATCAAATTATATTTCCTAATACTTGTTCATGTCATTTTAGTATTTAGAGCTAGATTAATCTCAGGTCCTTGAAATTAGTTGGCGTTATAATTTATGCTAACTTATGTACCGTCAGCAGAAAAAACACCAGGTTAATACATAAAAATAATACTTTTTATCTCAAGTTACGTTAGCATAAAGCACTTTCGCCTGTAAAAAAGTGTAAAATTTAACGGTCCCGTAATGTCCGTAAACGATGCTGGGCAAATACCTTTTTTTAGTCTTAATGGAAAGGGGTGGAACTTATGATATCACGCTGCTATGATGTCGGTTCCTAATTTCCAGAAAGTTATATAGAAAAAGTTTTTAATCAAGCAAAATATACAACTTAAATTATTAATTACGTTCCTTGTCTTGTGTTTTTTTAGTCTGTTCTTAGCCTTAGATCTATGAGGTGTATGAAATAAAAGAAAAAGTGTGAATATCAAGGCTTTAAAATGACCCAGCGGTAATGTGCGACGACCTGGAGTTAGACAAATCACTACAAATCATACTTGTAGCATCAGCTCTGTTAAAAAAAAATGAAAGATCTAACCCTCCATAAAGGCTCAACTCTTAATACTCTTTTGATAGTCAGGAAATTCCTTCAGTTAGTTAAATTGAGATAATTAATTACAAACCTCAACTTGGCTTGGCCAAAAGTTCCTTAATGTCAATTTCACCCCAAGGGGGAGAGTTAGTAAATGCATACAATAATAATTTTAGTAACCTACCCGTAAAATTACTACAACATATCTTTTAGCTCGATACAAAAATATTAAATTAACGCGTGCGTAAATTTGCCCGAGTGTTTTTATGTATTTGTGTGCGCCTTTATTGAGTTTTGAAATTAAATTATAAAAGCGAATTGATATATTATTTTGGAAAAAAAAAAAATCATTTTTCTGCTGACGCTACTCAATTAGTAACACTGAAATGTACGCTGCCTGTTAGTAAACTCTGGGCGAATGAAACCACTATTATTAATTCGATTAAATTACTTTAACACGTAAGGGCGCTTTGAAGCTTTTGAGCTCTGATAGATATAATTAATTTTGGTCGGACTTAGCACTAGCCTTAGGTGGAGACTAGTAAAAGTTGTTGTCCAATTTGGATGGTGAGTGAGCCAGTGTACAAACACAAGGGACATAAGTCATAAAATCTTAGATTGTATTGTTTTTTTTTTTTAATTTATTGTACAGGTATGTTGGCCTCTTAGTATTAAGTGGTCACCAGCGCCGATAGACATTTTGTAAGAAATATTAAACATTCCTTATTTTGCCAATGCACCACCTGGGAATCTAAAACTCAGACTCATCCTTCAAACCGGAAACAACAATAGAGTATTCATGATTATTGGTGCATTGACGGCTTATGAAGTGGTTGCAAATGTGACCACTTACCGTCATGAAAAACATATCATCGTTTAATGTGATTAAAAAAATTAAAGACTATCTATTTTTTTTAAATATCATGACTAGTTATTAGCGACGGCTTCGATCGCATTTAAGGGTTGGTCATGATATTAGTCTTAAAAAAAGTTCAAACTTACTTCATAACAAATTTCACCAAATTCGGTTCAGTAGTTTGGGAACAGAGAGCAACAGACAGACACACAGACAGACTTACATTCGTATTTGTAATATTATTAATGTGTATGACGATAAACGTTTCAAAAGCAATCCCAAACGTCTATTTCGATAACATTTATTTAAAGTGGATTGTTATATTATGGAATAACTTCGAGAATTAAATGGTATTTCTTGTTACCGTATTATAACTTCAGTAATATGACTATGGCACTGGCGTCTGGCAGATTACAGAATTCTGACAAACTTAACATATATTATTATAGAATATTTTAGTATTATATGTGAATATGTGATACAGACATAGGTCAAAGTCAAAAATGTTTATTCAATATAGAAGTGTTTACACTTGCTTATTGATTGTCAAAAATCTACCACCGGTTCGGAATTTAGCACCTCGGACCTGAGAAGAACCGGCGAAAGAAACTCAGCGGGATATATATACACTTTTTTTTTTTTTTCTTTTTTTTTTTTAACCATTTTCCATCGATGGTAAGCAAACTCTCAATGCACTCACTTATTATCCGATAGGGGGGCTATTCGACATCTAAGTTATATCCGTAGGATCTCCGTTGAGAAGTCGCCGTTACTGAATCAGCGTGACAATATCACTTCACGGTACAACGATTTAGAAATTTTGCTTTTTTATGGCATTGGTTGGCGGGCGAGCATATGGGTCATCTGATGGTATGTGGTCACCACCGTCTATAGACAAAGGCGCTGTAAGAAGTATTAACCATTCCTTACATCACCTATGCGCCACCAACCTTGGGAACTAAGATGTTATGTCCCTTGTGCCTGTGATTACATTGGCTCACTCACTCTTCGAACCGGAACACAACAATACAGAGTACTATTATTTGGCGGTAGAATATCTGATGAGTGGGTGGTACCTACCCAGACGGGCTTCCGCAAAGCCCTACCACCAAGTAAGCTTGCAATAAATCTTATTATTAAATAAATTAAGTTTTTTGGATAAAGACGACTTTATTTCTTATCATTTAATGTTCTGAAACGTTTTTAATGTCAAACGTAATATATAGCGAGATCAAGCAAGGCTTACCGCGACGCCTCTCGCCTTTTCTAGGGTTCCGTACCCAAATGGTAAAACGGGACCCTAATGGCTGTATCTCATGAACCGTGACAGTTAGACCTATCCAACAGACATGATTTTTGGCCGTTTTTATAGATAATGGTACCCAAGCGTTCGTGTGCGAGTCCAACACGCACTTGGCCGGTTTTATTTGTATCAATAGAGGACGTTGGAAGACGTATATGTTATTGCATTACATTCTTTACATTAATCTAAGGCCTCCTCTCCCTTTGAGGGGAAGGTTTGGAGCATATTCTACCACGCTGCTCCAATGCGGGTTGGCGGAACACACATGTTGGCAGGATTTCATTGAAATTAGACACATGCAGGTTTCCTCATGATGTTTTCCTTTACCGCCGAGCACGAGATGAATTATAAACACAAATTAAGCACATGAAAGTTCAGTGGTGCCCGCCTGCGGTGCGGGGCCATCTCGGCTCTGTATATGTCTAAGTATATGTTACAGATATACATAGACATACGTTGCTCGCACAATTAAACCAACTAGAAAAGATCTAACGGTCTTTTAACCAACTGACCAGTTTTTTAATCTAAGAACACTCGATCAAGTCAACTTGCAAACAAAATATCTAAATCGAAATCAATTCATTCGCTTACGAGCTATGATGCCTTAGAGACCCACGGATACGTGCGTTAAACTAATATACGTACAAGTAACTCTGTTTATCTGTTTGTCTCTTTTACGACTAAACAACTGAACACAATTTGATAACATTTGATATAAACCAGACGACAAAACCTAAATAGCGAGCGAAACCGCAGGCGAAGAACAAACACAATTAATGTTTCCATCGGAGATTAACAAACAGATTATCCTCGTCGCATACCACAGCTGGTCACGAGCACGCCGCAAACTTGGTTTCTTGATCACAAAGACATATTAACTCATTGTTTCGTACTTATAGTTCAGTGACAGATCAACATACGACGAAGTTATGCGTGCAATCTCCCCGGGAGGGCTTTGAACTAACTGGGTCACCTCAAATATAAATCTAGGCAAGTTTAACTTTTAGACGAACGTTAGTATCTGAAATGTGACTTTTAATTACTAGTCTCAAAGAGATGCACTTGTGTACTTTAGTGCGTCGATTTATTTACTAATGTATTAGATAGATAGATTACTATCTATTTGATAACATTTTAAATGACTGTCTAACATATAACGCACAGTCTAAATCGTTTGCACAGGAATTCCTTATATATTTACTTCGTGGTAGGACTTTGTAGGAAGGATGATGTAGCAAGGCTGCCTATATTACCCACCAAGCAGTAATACTGAGTATAATTATGTTCTCAAGAGATATAAGATCTTATTATCTAGAGCGCATTGACGATGTTAATGTATATAGGCATTTATACATACATACATATATATATATATATGACTGTGACTGCGACAGTACAGGGGCCGCCCGTCATTGGTACGAGCTTCTGGTACAGGGTTCATGGCGTAGGTCTCAGGCAACCAACAACGATACAGTATAGCAATTCTAGTATTTTATGTAGGTAATCAGCAATCACAAATTATAAAGTAGG
Source organism: Vanessa tameamea (assembly GCF_037043105.1). Taxonomy (NCBI): domain Eukaryota; kingdom Metazoa; phylum Arthropoda; class Insecta; order Lepidoptera; family Nymphalidae; genus Vanessa; species Vanessa tameamea. The sequence goes on from NC_087337.1 coordinate 125,859, forward strand.
TATATCATAACCATCAGAGTTGCGTGAACCAACGGTCCCGTTTGGAAGGCCCGAACTGTACCGCTCTCTATAATAAAATTTAGCTTCCGACTCATTGCTCTTGAAATAATTCAAAATGTGACAGTTGTCCCTTCAAAGGATTCCGATCACGTGACTCATTACGTCACGGCCTTCACCCCACAGATACACAATCATTATCGACGACATATACATATTTTAAATCAAAGTGAAATAAAAATATTATAAATTAAAATAATAAAAAAAAATAAGTCAATGTTAGTCATGTCATTCGAGAAGAACGGCTCCAACCCCAGAGAAGATCTGCTGATGTTTAGTCAATAAGAAAATTATAAACCGCTTTGCTCGCGTGAAAGTTGAATATATTTACAGATTAACATAAAATATTACGTTAATTTAAGACCTCTTTGGTGTGTATTTCACCCCTTAGGGTTGAAAATCCAGAAACGCTTAAAAAAGTATTTACTCATTTTTAATCAGTATCCCAAAAATAAAGTTTCATGTTTCTAACTTTAAAAATGACGAAATCCATGCAAACTTTTAACCCTATTTCAACCCTTAGTAGATTTTAACCCTTTGTAGATAGAAATATGTAGACTCAATAAAGCGATCCTACTCACCAAATTTTCTTGGCTCTAACTTTAATAGTTTACGCTCGGCGATGACGAACCAGTCAGTCAGCGCATGTTATTTTATAAGTATAGACAACAATTAACTACACGTTTGTATATCCCTACAATACACCCATAATATAGAGCACTAGTGACCCGCCCCCGCTTCGGACGGGTGCAATGCTGACACTAAATATACTACGGAATATCTTCAACGTTCACAACTTTTTTGTCATTAGACAATACAAACCGCTATGTCCCTGCGTTTTAAATCAGTCTGTAATATCTTCGAAAATATTCATTTAATTTACATGCTGTAAAAGGCCATATTGGTCTATATTAAACGCACAAAGTTTAAGGTACTTATTTGGGTAAGGATTAATGCTGTGTTGCTTAAAATCGCTTCGAAAATAAGCCAATATTTCTAGAAAAAGTAAAGGATAAAAAATAGACTTTTTTGAAGAACTGTTTACAGTGTACAATACTGTAGTACATTATTTTGATCTATTTCATAGGGTTCAGTCAGCGTTTGCAATGTAAGCGCAAAAAATATGTTTATTTACGACATCACTTTGAAAACCTCTAAAGTTATCAGTGTTTCTCTGCTATATTGTGCATGTATTATACATATAAACCCTCCCTCTTAAATCAATCTATCTATTAAAAAAAAATCAAAATCCGTTGTGTAATTTTAAAGATCTAAGCATACATAAGGACAGACAGCGGTAAGCGACTTTGTTTTATACTATGTAATGATGATAATGATATCATCCACATGTATATCTATGTAGAGACAAAACCATTCAATAACTTTCTCGCCTGTTTGTCAAACGATTCTCACTTATTTTGTTTCTTGAAGTTCTCTCATGTTTTCAATTTATTATTTGTATATCTAGATAGTGTCGCTTTAAAACGAATAAAACAAACGCACCAACTTTGTTATCTTCGTGTGCGTGACAGCTACGGTTGACGTCAATTGTTAGCCACTATTTTTTCAAAACTGTGATATATAACACTCGTATTTACTGTTACTCGGGTTGCTACGGGCAACATCCCTCTTAGCAATAAACTAACAAGCAATTGAACGTGTTTTTCAATTATTAACAAACATCTCAAACACGTCCTCAGCTTCGACTATGGTATACAAATAACAAAAGCTTTTTTTTTAAATAACAATTGTTCATAAATTTCATTATTAAACACTACAATTTATTAAAAGTTAAAGTCACCTCGTCAATAACTTCCAAATGACCTCGTAAAGGTTCGGTAACATTCATATTATATTGTCGTCGGAATTATATTAAGTAAAATTCCAAGTCAATACGACGAAAATTTTCTTACAAAATTATCGAATAATTGAATCTACTTTCGTCATTCGCTGTCTCTACCTTCTCACCCGAAATAGGTAAGTTAGAGAGAGATAGAAGAACATTATTTATTCATTGACATTTCAGAATATTGTCTCCTACGTACAATTCGATGGAATTTGGAACACGATTCTGGACACCATGTTACGACTGTTGCGTTTAATAGAGGAGCAGCGAGTCAAAAGCTGGGCAACAGCATTCCGTCCTACTTTACTTCAAAGATTGGAGGCAATTCCAGCACGATGATCTTGTGAGTTGGTGGATAGTATTAAGTTACAAGTCAAAGTCAAAGTCAAAGTCAAAAATCTTTATTCAATATAGAAGTGTTTACACTTGCTTATTGATAGTCAAAAATCTACCACCGGTTCGGAATTTAGCACCTCGGACCTGAGAAGAACCGGCGAAAGAAACTCAGCGGGATATTTCTTTTTTTTTTTAACCATTTTGCATGTACAATGATAATTATATTTTAGTTATTTGAAGCAGCCTGGAGGCGATCATTTCATTCCCAAGGTGTGCAGTTAACGTCAAGTCAGTTACAAAAGATTAATTATTTAAAAAAAAACTACTTTTCCCTGCCCGTGTCCCAATTTATTTGAGATGTCAGCACATCTTTTCCTTCCATTCTCCTCTATAATTCGTCATCTGATCGTTTGTATCCATCCCTCTCATATCCCTCCTCACACAGCCTGTAAATGTCCCACTGCTGGGCTATGGCCTGTAAGGAATAGGTTTATGGAGCTTATTCCACCACGCTGCTCCAATGGGTTGGCGGCTTCCCATGTAACAGAATTTATACATTAATTAAACACATTAAAATCAGGCGCCTGACTAGGTTCGAACTCACAATCATCGATAAAGACAAACGCGTTCTAGCAACTGGGACGTGTCGATTATTCAATAGAGGATCGAGTAATATTATATACAAAATATTGGCAAATATGAGACCGATCATTTTGAGGTGAAGATATTTTTTCTTGTAAAGACTTGGACGGATAGTATGATGACGTCCACCTGAACGATGATCTTGACAGGCGAACTGAAATGAGTCCAGCCAGCTGCACAGAAAAGGAACACAAACAAATTTGCGAATACAGGTCTCCATTGCCTTATTCTCTCTCGATAGAAATTTGACGAGACCGAAGGAGTGTCCAGTTGCAGAACCAATAACATTACCCGCTTTACAATGGATATTATTAGAAATACTCTCGTATAAGTGGCACTTCACGCTATTACTGTAAATTAATCGAAAAAAAACCACCCTGAACAAACCCACGACCTCGAGTTCTAAGCCATAAGGTAGACACTACACTAACCAGACAATCAAAATAGTCGTTACACTAAACGTAGCAATATAACAAAGGTGTACACGAAGTAAAATTAGTTCTCAGTCCTTTCCAAACAAGCATTCGTCTCAAAATAGTCTACCAATTCAAAGCGATACCGTGAGCTAGCGGCCGCTCTGATTAACTTTAGATAAACTATACAACTTTATCTACTTTATATGTGTGTGTTTCTTTGTGTGTGTAAAGTCTATAATTTATATTGACTGTATTCGTTCTCCAAAAAAACCTCTTTAAAATCGTGGAGTTTAAGAACCTTTTTGCGATGGATCCTTTTTCACTATGTAGGCTTACTTAAAGTTGCGTTACAATATACATTATTACAACTATACTGTGAAGCTATATTTTTAATAATAAAGACAATCTCGTTAGAATAAACAAGAATAATTGTATGAACACGAAATTGTGGGATAAACTGACAACACCAATTCTGCGGATCCGCAAAGTGAATAGATATTTTCTTAGAGAAGACATTTCTATAAATGAACCTCACATTTTTAACTTAACCTGTAATATAATGTTTATTTATAAATTATTTTTAATTAAACTGTTATATAAATAGTTATTAGAGCCGAGATGGCCCAGTGGTTGGAACGCGTGCATCGTAACCGATGATTGCGGGTTCAAACACAGACACCACCGTATTTTCATGTGCTTAATTTGTGTTATAAACATTCATCTCGTGCTCAGCGGTGAAGGAAAACATCGTTAGGAAACCTGCATGTGTCTAATTTCAACGAAATTCTGCCACACGTGTATCCACCGACCCGTATTGGAGCGTGGTGGAATATGCAAATCTTCTCCTCGAAGAGAGAGCAGCCCTTAGCCCAGCTGTGGGAAATTTACAGGCTGTTAATGTTATGTAAAAAAAAAAAGTTAATTAAAACGAGTTCCTCACACACACACACACATATATACATACTCATAGTTTTCGTGTTATTTATTTGTACTGTTTTAAAAACTTCGAATGGATTGTACGTACATTTTACTATCTGATATGGAAGAGCGACATCACCTGACACGTACCAGTCCTCACTGGGAACTTACTAGCTTTTAGTTCCTAAACTTTTTTAGATTAATGCGTTTGTATGTAACGCAAGAAACGTTAGCAAAATCTACTAAGCGTATTGACTTATAAGATTTTTCCACTTAAAACCTGCGCCCCCCCCCCCCCCTCTAACGTGAGCAAAGCCGCTTGCAAAATGTAGTCTTCTATACTAACTACAGTTCTGGTGTATTTAGTTGCAACTTTGTCGATGAAACTTCAAGAGTAATATAAATGTAACTCGAGTTTTACGACTCATAGCGTTTCAATATAACTACTTTTACAATATGACAGCTGGTGATATATCAAGTTTGGTGACGTCATAACATATAATATATATGTAATGAAATGACATTTCAGTATCCCAAATTTGCTGCGCTCCGCGCGTTTTTAATCTGTGACTGAAAGTCAGTTTGCCGCGCATTTGATGGTTGAATGACAGAATGACAGATAATGTTTAGATTATTTTGAACTTTGATTTTGTAAGAAAATAAAGAGATATAATAGAGGAGGCGATATTAGTGAACTTTAAATGTCGTTTCTTTGTATTTTCAGGTAAGATAAAAGTATAATTGTAATAGTTTAATGATAATTGTTATGATATTGTAAAGGCGTGTTAAATAAAACAAAACTTTGTATTTTCAGAGAAACAATTTGTGGTTTATTTTGAGCATCCTCAATAACCTATCTTATATATATATGTATATATGATTTTTTTCTGGTATTTCATTTTATTAGGACGACACAGTAAATGAAACACAATTGAGTTTCTCTGTAAAAAGAGATTTATTTGTTTAATTTTACAATAATAAAATATAAAATAAAAGTTTGTATTTACCTACGCATTGTTTTACAAAAATAATATTTACGCACCTGTAAAAAGAGAAACGACATTTAATGTTTATTCATTAACGATGTCTGTTCCTAAATCACAAGATACTTTATACTTTACTTTTCGCAATCACGAGATTGATTCTGATTAGGTTAATATTTTTCATGGCTAACAAAATGTATTTGTCATGTCACTGCGCCTTCGATGACGGTTGATACGCGGAATTCAAATTAAAGAAAAATACATTTTCTTCTTTACATATAAATATATCGGAAGAATCGTCACGACTGTAATTATCTTTCGTATCAGACATGGTAATATAAGATGGTAGGAAGTCACACAAACACAATAATCGTCTATAAATTAATTTGGTTCACAATTAGCAAAATAATAAACCACAATAATCACAGTAATCACAATAATATTCACAATAATTTAATCACGAGTCTTTAACTAGATAATATGTGTTTAGAGTAACTGAGGCAAACGTTCCGTCGTAGCAATGCGAGTGCACCCAACGCCTGTCGACCGAGAACTGTGTCTCCCGACTCTGCGCTGGCCCCGACGTTCCGTTAGTGCGAACTGCCACGCCATCAGTCGGCCAACTACGCACTTTGCCTCTAAAAAAAAGTCAAATCAGCGTCTTTTTATTATTTGCGTCGACATATATATATATATTTGACGACCTCCGTGGTCGAGTAGTGTGTACACCAGTTTTCATGGGTACGCCACTCCGAGGTCCCTGGTTCGATTCCCGGCCGAGTCGATGTAGAAAAAGTTCATTAGTTTTCTATGTTGTCTTGGGTCTGGGTGTTTGTGGTGCCGTCGTTACTTCTGATGTCCATAACACAAGTGCTTTAGCTACTTACATTGGGATCAGAGTAATGTATGTGATGTTGTCCAATATTTATATTTATTTATTTATATTCAAATTATACTGGCGTTTTACTTCCATCCAATTACACACTAAAACCATCTCCAAAATACGTTGCAAGTTTTTGTATACATTTAATATATATTGACTGACATCTTTCTTTGTATAAAGGGCACTAATAAAACATTTTATTTTTTTACTTTTGATCCCACATATAATGTCCTTTCATCCAATAATGACACAGGGCCTTATTTCTAAGGTAATACTGAATCGTCAAAGAGCACGAACCCACTGGAGTTCATTGTCCGTGAGCGAACATGCGTTCAGGCATTTAATTATGTTTGCGCACAGACCACAGTCAACATCAGCGCCGACGTCCCCGTACTAAGCCTGCTGATAATAATCACGGAAAAGGGGCTTGAATTGAATTAAATACTTGCGTTACATACATTTATTAAGCAATTAAAATTGGCGCGGGTCGCCCGCTATGTGTGACGTCGAAAAGTTATTGAAATAGTTTATAATTACTAGCCAATTAGTACAATTAATTAAGTACGAAGGCAGCTTAGGTTGTAAAAAAAAACTAAATTACTTAAATTAATTTATTAAAACGAATTCATTCTACAATGTAAGTGACAGTTAGTCGACGAGAGAACCAGAAGTGACAATTTTTACTTAATTTAAATTCACACAGAATTACCTGAACTTATTGTCGACGACCTCCGTGTTTGAGTAGTGTGTACACCGGTTTTCATGGGTACGCCACTCCGAGGTCTCGCGTTCGATTCCCGGCCGAGTCGATGTAGAAAAAGTTCATTAGTTTTCTATGTTGCCTTGGGTCTGGGTGTATGTGGTACCGTCGTTACTTCTGATTTACCATAACACAAGTGCTTTAGTTACTTACATTGGGATCAGAGTAATGTATGTGATGTTGTCCGATATTTATTTAAAAATATTTATTTCAAAATGTCATCAATTTTATTGTTAATTTCACTAAACACACTTTTCATCACTTGTACTGCGCCCCTGCACATAACCTAATCAGCAGATCCCACGCGTGCGACTGTAACAGACAAGTATTTATTTTTGATTGTTATAATAATATACAATCAAAATCAAATCAGATATATTTTATTCCAGTAAACTTCCAGCGAGAGTAAACGGCAAGAAACTCAATGATGTTAACATTCCCAATTATTGTTCAATCAGTGCTGTGTTGGCACCTGCGCCTAAACCAAGGCGTTTTTTCCAAAGGTATTATTTTAATGAATACTATGATTTATAAAATAGCAACGAAATATATAATAAATCAAAATCAAAATATTATTTATTCAAGTAAACTCGTAATACTTTGGAAATGTCTTATTAAATTATTTAAAATGTTGAATTAAATATAAAGCTACTACCGGTTCGGAATGTAGATTCTATCAAAGCAAATTACCGTTAGATATAATACTATAAAAGTAACTAAAGTGTACTAATCGAGCAATATCAAGATCAGTTAGTTCAGTAACTTTTATACCGGGGTGTGCTGCGGAGCTGAGTCTCCGTGTCAGGGAGAAATACATCGTGTTAATACACGATGTTTAAATAAAGTATTCTTCAAACTTCAGTGGAATCCTAATGGATTTCACTGAAGTTTTGAATCTAAAGTGATTCCTAGAAATACTGTAGTAAATTTTAGATCACTAGTGTCTAAGATGACTTTGCTTTCTTACATCAGGTAAGGCAAACAGGACGCATTTGTACACGCGTTTAACACAAACTAGCGAGTCTCTCGCATTTGTTTTGATTTAATTTCATTGTAAACTGCAAGTCACTCATCTACATTCGGCGCTAAAATGATGAAACCTTTTTTAAATAAAACGTTTAATGTCAAATAGTATACATCAGTCCGGTTAGAATTGGTGTTTGTCGATACCGATTTAGTTTAATTTTGTTTATGTTTTTCATTATTTTCTTACACAGCCGTAGTACCGCTCTCGAGCCGGCCAGTTACGTTTTTCCGCTCTTTAAAATCAATTCTTTATTAAATCGTAACAATTTAGTATATTGCAATCAAGAATCCTCTTTAATTTTCTGCACACCTACGGCTGGACCCTTTTCGAAATGAGATCGTAACTGATATTTTATATGTAGCTATCTTCCCATAATCACTGGGACAAAAATCGGTTTACGCTATTGGTGTATAAAAAAATATCGGAGGAGGGAGCGGCAGCGGGGAGGTGGGATGACGTCATAATAGAAAGACATACAATTAATTCGCATTGATAATAATCAGCCTGTAAATTTCCCACTGCTGGGCTAAGGCCTCCTCTCCCGTTGAGGAGAAGGTATGGAGCATATTCCACCACGCTGCTCCAATGCGGGTTGGTGGAATACACATGTGGCAGAATTTCGTTGAAATTAGACACATGCAGGTTTCCTTACGATGTTTTCCTTCACCACCGAGCACGAGATGAATTATAAACACAAATTAAGCACATGAAAATTCAGTAGTGCCTGCCTGGGTTTGAACCCGATATCATCGGTTAAGATGCACGCGTTCTAACCACTGGGCCATCTCGGCTCTCAATATTATTATGTATTATATGCGTTGATAATATTAGTGGAAATAAAAGAGTTTTAAGTTAGTATTCATTTATTTGCACGACGATTTTAAAGTGCTTGTTAAAACTTAAATAAACAAAAATTTGATATTTTAAATTGCGGCATTATTTTCAAAATTAACACGAGAATTTAAATAAATTCGAAAGCATTTGCCTCCAGGAGGTTTTAAAGAGAATATATATTACCGTAATAGACGCTACGAATCGATACGATGTTATACAATAAAAGTTTTTAGTGTATGTTGGGATGTTGACCAATACGCGATTCATTCATTGCCACGAGGAAAAAATATCGCTATGTTAATAAATGATGGATTAAACATTGGTTATCACGGATAATAAACTAAACGCCAGTTGAACCTTTTCACAGTTCGTCCGCCGATAAAGTTTTATCTTATCATGATAATTAAATAATCAATAACTTCCCGTGGAGTTAATAAACCTGTTACGTCCTCTTGACCGATTACTGCCACGACGGTCGAGGGTGACCGGACAATTGCGCAGGGCGTATTATAGTACACAAGTGTCAGCACATACCCAGACGCACTCCCTATTCCCTCATTCTGATAATTCGATGGATATACTTGGTGGTAGGGCTTTGAGCAAGCCCGCCTGGGTAGGTACCACCCACTCATGAGATATTCTACCGCCAAACAGCAGTACTCAGTATTGTTGTGTTCCGGTTTAAAGGGTGAGTGAGCCAGTGTAACTACAGGCACAAGGGACATAACATCTTAGTTCCCAAGGTTGGTGGCGTATTGGTGATGTAAGGAATGGTTAATATTTCTTACAAAGCCATTTTCTATGGGCGGTGGTTATCACTTACTATCAAGTGGCTCATTTGTCCGTCCGATATCATAAAAAAAGGAATACTTGATTAACGGCTTTACATGAGCACCACGACTCCGATAAATCGAGCACCGAGAAGAAACGGCTAGAAATTGCTCTTTTCCACCAATTTCCATAGTATGCTATTTTATCCTTCTGTTATTCGGATGTCTGGTCTTCAAACAGTTCTAGTAATTCTTGTCTAAAAGCGCGCTCAAGGCAAAGTAGACCGTTTGGAATAATGAGGCCTCCCCATTCGAGTTTGGCGATGCGGTTCGAAAAAGTGCTTCTTAGAATGAAGAGTGCTGTGGACACTTTTAGTTCTTTCAGAAATCAAGCGACAAGCATATACCTTGGATGTACTAACGAACGTTTAATACATTTATAATAATTGCGAAGATTCAGTGGCTGGAACTTATGAATCTTAAACGAAGATTTCAGGTTCAAGCCTGGGCTAGTACTGGTGGTTCAAACCCCAGGTCAGGCTGAAAAAAAATTATTGGGTTTTTTCATCGAAAATATTCTCAGTAGCCAGCCTGAAGTCTGGGAGTTGGAAGTGTATATACTCCTAACCGTTTGTCCTGCGTATAAAATCTTTCAGGTCGAGTCGGATTTGCCATATTGGAGTATGAGAATGAGGAATTAGAGAGTGCACTCGTCCACTATAATATGTCCTACACAGTTGGCTGGTCATCCTTGAGTTAGCTCACCACTGATGACAGCACCGTTAGTTATAAATACAAGATTTACACTATATACATCACTCGGGAAACAATACCTGAGACACAAGAAGAAACTGCGAAATAATCTCAGCGGTATTTTTTACTTCAAAACGGCCTGGAGGCATTGTGTAATTCCAAACATCTGGCAACTGCAGCATCAGAAAAGTCATTGGTTTTGTAATATGTTTTTGTTCACAAACGTTCCTTAACGCGATTATTTTAAATGTTACAATTGAATAATTGGCACGCTTTCTGGGATGTTGTTGAAGCGGATACATACCTATATCCCACAAACGGGTCACTAATCCTGAGTAAATCGAGTTATAATTGCCACGGATTTAATGTTACTATGTTAGGAGTATAAACGTCATAATTTATTGAATATATTTTATATTTCTGTAACTTAAACTATACGAGTAATAGAGTATACTAAAGTATACTCTTATATAAATACCACTTACATCACTGAACTGATTCTGATGAAATTTGGCGAGTAATATATACTACAGTATTCAACAGTAATACATACTATATATTACTGTAGAATTATAAATACTGTTAGATTATAATCTATTTCGCGAGATTATAAACTACCGAAATATTGTTAACGGTGATTTAACTCAAAAATTTCAATAGTTTATGCGAGATATTTCGGTTAGATTGGAGTATATCATTTAACTGAAATAACGCACTTCGATAGATTATAATCTACCGAAAAATAATGCGTTAAATTTTCAGCAGTATGTTACGGTCCACAATCTCTCGACAGTTCTAACGGTATTTACAATTTTACGTTGATATATATATATATATATATATATATATATATATATATATATATATATATATATATATACTTTGTGAATCATAATAAATAAAAACGGGTTATTATTAAAAACATAGAATAATATTAAAACATAACAACATAGTGTAATTACATAATTCAGTACAATGGTGTAATTTCAAAACGATAAACCACTCAGCTTGTCAAAGTTCTGACTTAAAGGGAATTGTATTTGTATGGGTTATTCCATTTCAAAGTTTAAAATAAAATATTGTATGTATTATTGTATTATTTGAAAGAGTTGTGTTCGTAAAAGAATAGAATATTCTCGAAAGGGAAAACATAACAAATGTCCTCTAATATGTAAACCTTTTCTGTTCATACTCGTAACGCCGTATGTTAATCCAAAAAAGTAGATAATTAAACTCTATTTACAAATAATCTTGTCATGAATTTAGGGTTTTTTTTGTTTTGGCGCTTGCTACATTTACGTCCCGCGGAAAACCACATCTCGTGTCAAATATCGGCCGTACTAGTGACATATATCGGTTTCAATCAGTCGCTGTGATGTTGCTGAAATGAGAAAACTACGGAAAATTAACAGCTCTTTGTATATAATCGTATTATAGTCACAATCGCCCCGTATTTTTAAGAGTTTGTAAAATATGTAGAGCAATAAAATTATAAAATTAGTTTTTTTTTATGATATCGGTAGGTGGACAAGTAAATGAGCCACCTGATGGTAAGTGGTCACCAACGCCCATAAACAATAGCGATGTAAGAAATATTAACCATTTCTTAGATCACCAATGCGCCACCAACCTTGGCAACCAAGATGTTACATCCCTTGTGCCTGTAGTTACACTGGCTCACTCACCCTTCAAACCGGAACACAACAATACTGAGTACTGCTGTTTGGCGGTAGAATATCTGATGAGTGGGTGGTACCTACCCAGACGGGCTTGCACGAAGCCCTACCACCAAGTAATACTATTGTAGTAGACAGAAATGAGTTCGCGTACCGTGTAAGGAAACCGCAGATGGTATCTGATGCTTTACTGGCTTTAGACGCGATCTTAATAACTAACTGCTAACTATTCTTTATGGCATTTGTCGGTTAAAAGTGTCATCCGATTGTAAGTAGTCTTCATTGCTCATAGATTTTGGTATAGTTTTTTTTTACATTAACATTAGCAGCCTGTAAATTTCCCACTTTTGGGCTAAGGCCTCCTCTCCCTTTGAGGAGAGGGTTTGGAGAATATTCCACCACGGTGCTCCAATGCGGGCTGGTGGATATACATGTGGTAGAGTTTCGTTAAAATTAGACGGTACACAACAACATCAAGCATTATTGTTTGATAGTAGAATATACGATCAGTAGATGATACATACCAGAGCTTACAAAAAGCCTTACCGTCAAGAAAAAATAAGTAAAGAAAACTGTCCGTATATACGTTATATAGTTTTTAGAACCTGTAACTGATATCTCGTGGTAATTCTCAAAGGATCTCCTCGTTCGGAGCCTTCGCTACCTGAGTATCGAATTTTCTGCTGTCTCGCTGAAATGTCTTTAGATAAACTGATATACCTCACTTTGTATGTATCGGAGTACATACTCGTCGGGAAATAGGAAAAAGTACCATGCGAGCATTTTCATTGATTCTACTTACATTTCATAAACCTTAGCTTGTATATATAAGGTTAAGGTTGTTCTACTGAAAGAAGAGATGGCCCAGTGGTTAGAACGCCTACATGATAACCGATGAATGCGGGTTCAAACCCAGGCACCACTGAATTTCCATGTTAATTTGTGTTTATAATTCATCTCGTGCTCGGCGGTGAAGGAAAACATCGTGAGGAAACCTGCATGTGTCTAATTTCTACGCAATTCTGCCACATGTCGATCAACCCGCATTGGAGCAGCGTGGTGGAATATGCTGCAAACCTTCTCCTTAAAGGGAGAGGAGGCCTTAGGCTAGCAGTAGGAATTTTCTCAGACTGCTATTATTAATTTCGACTTGAAGTGAGTGACCCACTGTAATAGCAATAACGGACATAGCACCTTGGTTCCCTAAGTGGCGCAGCGACGTAACAGATAGATAATATTTCTTAGTGTTCATATATACGGGGGGTTGTGGTGACCGCTTAGCATTAGGCTTCCCATTTGCCAGTCAGTCTTTCTTTTACCAAATAGCGACCTGCCCCGGATTCTCACGGGTGCAATGCTGATACTAAATATACTACAGCATGGCTTATTACGTTCACAGCTCTTTTTTTTGTCATTTGACATATCTTCAAAAATATTCATTTAAACTACAGACAAACAGCGGTAAGCGACACAAGTTGAATTATAAAGTCGAGTTTGAACCGTTTATCTTCAGTTAAGATTCCCATTTCCTAACCGCTGCGCGTATTATATCTAATAATTTAATTGATTACATGAATATAATATACGACCAGCCCGATGCCGGAATTAAGAAAAAATTAACCCATAACCTACGGACGATTCAGCGTCGATTCAGTCTCATACCGATACGATAAGTACTTTTCACGAGATTAACTCTTTTAAATTACGTGGCTACAGGATTTAAGCAGAAAAGTGTCGACGGGAACTTTGAACGTCGCCATTATTGTGGAATAGTCAAGTAGAGCCACCACGTCTCAAAATCGAGACCAACCGCCTTTGTTCCTCGTAATTTTTATATTTTAAATAGATTTTTTTAAAAAAGAATAAATTTAATAGCCTATATATATCTGATAAGTATATTTATATCTAGTCTTTATATATATAAAAATTAAAGCGGCGGAAGGATTATTTACAGATGTATATATGTAATCCTTCCGCCGCAGTTATCTTACGTAAGCTGTTGGGTTTCATACACAAATGGAAATGGACAGGGTTGGCGGCGACATAATATTATATGATATAACGAAACACTGACAGTGAGGGCCCGCATATGACTCAGTATTGTTGTGTTCCGGTTTGAAGGGCGAGTGAGCCAGTGTAACTACACAAGGGACATAACATCTTAGTTCCCAAGGTTGGTTGCGCATTGGCGATGTAAGGAATGGTCAATATTTCTTACAGCACCATTATCTAAGGGAGGTGGTGACCACTTACCATCAGGTCTGCCAACGTATGCCATAAAAAACTTGCACAAAGCCCTACCAAGAATAAATGTTTCTGAATTTCATTCCAAACTAGTGATTAGATTGATATGCTTAAAATTAACTTTGAATAACACTTGGACACAATATTAAACCTATTACACATAGATATTTATTTAATCGTGTTTTATTCCAAAACCCTGTGGCTTCAGGTAAAGTACTTTACGTAACACTTGAAAGATTCGCACCCTTATTTACTGATTGCTTAAGCCATGCCTCGTAAATTTAGCTTTACAGATTGTTTTTTATATTTTTAATTGTATGTTTTCTGAATTGATTATGGCTTCTCTTAGCAGACGATCAAATGGTCACCACTGCTCATTAACATATGTACTATAACAAGTATTAATCATCCCTGACACCACCAATGACTTTGGGTACAAAATCAAAATGAAAATATACTTTATTCAAGTAGGCTTTTACAAGCACTTTTGAATCGTCATTTTACAAACTATATCAAGTGAAACTACAACCAGTTCGGAAAGAAGATTCTACCGAGAAGAACCGACAAGAAACTCAGTAGTTACTCTTCTTCCAACATTTAATATACAAAGTTATGTTAGTTAACTACTATTATTAATTTTTATATAATATATCCTGCATGGAAGTCAACTCGTATTAGGTCTTTTTATCATCTGCGTAATCTTATATTGAATAATATGCATTTTTTATAAATGTATTTTTTACAAACTATTTGATTTTATGATTATAAGATTTAATAAGATATTATGTCCCTTTAGTTAAACTGGCTTGCTCATAATATATTTTATCTTATCAGAATTATTTACGTTAAGGCCTTATGTACATACAAATGAAAATTATATACATAGATCTACAAATCATATCCGCGTAGGATGATGGCAAAAATGCTAGCAGCAAAAATCTCGATTCCGATCCTCTGGACCAGAAATAAATGTATGTTTTTCATTTTCTTATAACCTCAAACCTAGAGCAGGTACCGTTAGAAGTTTTACTTTTCCAATTTGTATGACTTGATTCAATACGACAATAATATTCATTTTAAAGTATATTTTCGATGTTTTAAAAAATGTTAAGTCTTGAAATGAAAACTCATGACGTCCTAACTGCAGTCGGCTCACAGAGGCAATTATCGCCGCTCCTTTGCTTATTAATGCATTCAATGTACGTTAATTTGAACTGTTACACACTCGCGAGGAATGGAAAACAGCAATTAAGTTAAACATGGCGCTTGTATGGACGCTAAGTGTGTGGAGATTACATAGTAATATATTTAAAAATGACAGCTTTCGTGGTCCAACTACGGCTTTACTTGTACGCGTAATTTATAAAAATTTACCTATAGCATACAAAACCACCATGAAACCCCTCCAAGGGGTGAATCAGTTCCCGGGACTCAAAATATTTCCATATCAAATTTCATCTAAATCGGCTCAGCGGTCTGAAGAGGTAACAGATCTTAAGATCAAATACTTTCGCATTTATAATACGAAGTATATATCAAATAATAATACACACAATTATATAAATAAACAGTTTCAGAATAATTGATGATGATTTGACGTCCTCCGTGGTCGAGTAGTGTGTACACCGGTTTTCATGGGTACGCTACTCTGAGGTCTCGGGTTCGATTCCCGGCCGTGTCGATGTCGAAACAGTTCATTAGTTTTCTATGTTGTCTTGGGTCTGGGTGTTTGTGGTGCCGTCGTTACTTCTGATTTTCCATAACACAAGTGCTTTAGCTACTTAAATTGGGATCAGAGTGATGTATGTGATGTTGTCCAATATTTATTTATTTATTATTATTATAATTGAATGACAAGAAATAAAATTATTCAAATCAAAATATACTTTATTCAAGTAGGCTTTTACAAGCACTTTTGAATCTTCATTTAACAAGCTATTTAAAGTAAAGCTACCACCATTATGCTATTATTAATAATGCCGTATGAATTAAAAAAATAAAGAAAATTAATGACAGGCAAAAGTCACCTTTAGGGGGCGTAGCGCTTTTTAATTACGTGACGATTCCTGCCAATTAACTCTGCTGTAAGCCGCGTACAAAAGCTTCGTTCCAAAAATACCTCTTGTGTAGTAGGCGTTGTAAAGAGTTTTTCAATCATATCTTCTGCTAAACGGGAATAACCCCTTACTTTGCTGTAGCGTGTTACACAGCTACATATAAGATATAAAACCTTTACAGAGACGATAGTACATTAGTCTACATTTAACAATAAACATATATTACACAAATATATCGTAGCACTCAAACGCTTAGGTTAACAAAATGATTTACTAGAGGCATATTAGTTTTGTAGACAACGATTGTTTTGCCTACGGCGTAGCGACGTAGCTATTGCTACAATAATTCTAATTTCCCATTCGTATTGTATTTAATACCTGACTACAGAAACAAAGGAGGTTCTTGATTGGAATGTTTATTGTTTATATATATATTTATATATGATCGGGCATAATAATAGTATCACAGAGAAGGCGGTTTGTTTCTAAATGGCCCCATTTAAATATGGTGAGTTTCGGAGACAGACAACGGAAGTTTAATAAATGCCAGTAAATCAACTGGAATGGTTGCTTCTGCCCGTTGACTTATAATCATACACAAGTATAGAAAAAATACGAGAATCATAAATTAATGGTACGGAACCATCAGTGCGCGAGTCCGAATCGCACTTTTTCTGTTTTTTTTTCTTCTTTCTGTCCCAACTTCGCACGGCTATTAAAATAATTCCATACCGAGATATTTTTAAACCAATAATAGATTAATGTTATATTTCACGTCACAAATGAAAATTGAATAAAATGTAAAAATATTGAGTTAGGAGAACGTTAAGTTTTATACGTTATTGTACCTAAAAAGATAGATATAAATTTAATCACGCGGTCATGACTTGTACAGTATTTATAATTTACATCGAAATTCTACGCTTAATTTTGTTTATAATTAGAGCTATTTTGTAAATATTTCTTGTGTATATAAATATCTATAAAATTATGACAGAAAAAACGGGATTCTTGCAACAATCAAGACATTTTTCAGAAGAATTACAAATACACGTACACTGGATTTTTATCTATAAAGAATTGTTTTTTTATTAATTTGTTTGCTTGTAATCGAACCTTGAAACTACTGAATCGATTCCAGTAATTATTTCACCACTACGAAGCTAATTTATACGTTGGTAACATTGGATATATTTCATTTCAGTAATAATAAAATATCAAAATGAATTAAGCTGTTTTCAAGTTACAAACTGGTTTCCTCCCGGGCAAAAGCCGCCGAAGACTTTTAATCCCTAAAAGAGACCACCCATCTTTAAGTCACCCTGTATATATAAGTCTTCTGCACGTTTATATGTAACTTCTAAATGATTGGACCTATTTCGATAATTTTTGTGTGTATTCGAGTTAGAGTAGGTAGCGCTGCGATCGGGAAGTACCTAAATAAAAATATTTTTTCACCCGGACGAAGTCGGGACGTGAAGTAAGTGTTTATAAAATCATAGCCTTATTTAAGGAATCATATTTCAAGTAAAAGCTATTTAAGTCGAATTATATTTAGAATATTCTCGAACATTACAATGACGGACACGTCGTTATCGGTTAATGTGATAACTTTTAATGGACGTTTGTGGCTCCCGACGAAATGTCTTTAACAATTTCACCCTCGTTAAATGTTTCGATAAAAGCAGGAAAATAAGAGAGCTTATCGCAGCTCTATAGTAATTAGTTAAAGATATATTATGTTGTATTTTGTTCAAGTGGTAAGTAAGTATTTTTATATATTCCCTGCATACTTAGTGGGAGCGCCTTCAAGCCCTTCAAAGAGAAAAAAAAACGTAATTTGTCAATACATTACATTAGCAGCCTGTAAATTTCCCTCTGCTGGGCTAAGGCCTTTCCCTTCGAGGAGAAGGTTTTAATAATACACATGTGGCAGAATTTCGTCCGAATTAGGCACATGCAGGTTTCCTCACTATGTTTTCCTTCACCGCCGAGCACGAGATGAATTATAAACACAAATTAAGCACATGAAAATTCAGCGGTGCCCGCCTGGGTTTGAACCCGAAATAATCGGTTAAGATGCACGAGTTCTAACCACTGGGCTATCTCGGCTCATTTGTCAATGTTAAGTGTCAAATCTCTACCTAAGCACAAATCTAATAGTGAGGACCACTCGGGGCTCAACCGCAATCTTCAGTCTAAATAACTGCGTTCTAACCACTGTGTAACTGTTGCTTTAATAAGAGATGCTCTTAGGTCACTGGATCTCTAGGCCTATTTGGTGACAAGTCGACTGTATACAATATCCTGTACGGAAATCAACGAATAGTTGCTATGTATACCAATATTTTCACTAATATAAATACGACATAAACTCTGTTTTACTGTCGATCTGTCTGTCTTTGCTCTTCCACAACCAAAGTACTGAACCGAATTTGGTGAAATTCAGCATCTCCAAGAACTCCAAGGAAAGACGTAATTACCTTTTACATACAAACTAAATTAATAACAAGTAATTTAAATCTATTTACCAACGTAGTAATTCCTATAATAAAAACACACTAGAGTTATGTTCACGTTTATAATATATACTAATATTTTAAATGTGAAAATATCTCTGTGTGTTGCCTCTTCACGCTTAAACGCTGAACGGATTTAATTTTTTTTTTTTATAGATATAGTTCGAGTACCGGAAAATGACATAGGCTACTTTTTTAATTCCCTTTTCAAGGTGACGGTTTGTGTGCTTTGAATGATAGATCGAATTTCAAAAATATCGTGCTGGTAAAGCCGCGGTCTCAGCTAGTCATATAAATTATAAACGTTTTCTCGAGATAAAAATGCTATTTGGATTTTGTGATTGGAAATATATTTATATAAGCTCGAGTCAAAAGACGCGACGCGGAGATGAATTACAGTACGGGCAGAGAGATCGCTCGGCTGTCTTGCTTACTGATGAGTTTACGTCTTAATGTTGTGTGTTTTATTTATAGTTAACATTACTCTCAAGAAATTAACTTATATATAAACAAAAAACATAGTTATTATCATCACATACTAGCTATCCGTCCCGGCTTTCCACGGAAACAATCACTATATATAACGTTTAGATTAAAGGACAGACGTAAAAAGATACAATTTTGGTTCTTCTCTTCTATAAAATACACGGCGTATCATACATGCAAACCTCTTGAATCATTCTGTTTATTGATTAAAACCGCATTAAAATCCGTTCCGTAGTTTAAAAGATCTAACCGTACAGACGGCGAGAAGCGACTTTGTTTTATACTATGTAGAGTCACTACGTACCAATTGTACACGCGACGTATGCCGTCACGGCACACGCGTCGGTCTCACCTCTGAGCGTTAACAGACATTACACATAAATAATATAATGATTTGCTATTAAACGTTGTCAAAACTCGACCGCTCGCAGGGGAACACCAAAAAACAATCGATATTATTGAATAATTGAAACACGCACCGGTGACTACAGTCGAGTTGGATAAATCGATATTCCTGTCTTCTGACATCTTGCTACAGAGGTCGGTGCCTCGTGGGTCCTTGGCTTAACTTGTTCAGATCTAGACTATGAAGTTTCGGGTTTTAAACTCGTTAAATGTTATTATGTTTCATTCGTTTTAAACTTTTACGATGTTCATTACCGTTGATTTAACCTAGATTATGTCCTGACCGATTTCATTCACAGCGGTTATTTTCATGCGAGACTATCAACTGAGATTAACATATTATATCGCAAAAGTTTTTTTATTGTACAGTTTTCAAACGAGCAGAATTATCACTTTTTGGAAAGTGACTACCACCACTCGTGGACATCAGTTACACCGGGATGCTTGCGGGTGCGTCACTGACCTTTAAGAATTATACGCTCTTTCCGTGACGGGTCCCAAGTCGTATAGCTTCTGGTTCAACAGAGTGGTTGTGCGAGGCAGATAATGCCTTCAAATTGCACTGTTGTGTGAGATAAAATACTTTATACTGTCAATAGAGTCTATGCTTTACACTGTCAATAAATGGGCTGGCGGGGTTATAGCAGCAAATCTGGAGAAGCAACGCGTGTATTTATGTAGGACGACATTTAATTTAACTTCTATGGCTTATCAACAGTTGTTACAAACACGATGTGTTTATAAATATATACTATGAAGAATCGAACTTATTGCACAATTAATAAAAATACAAAGTAAATAATAACAATAATTAATTTAAATGAAACTCTATGAAATACGAGTTCATTGTGTAACGTTAAAAAAGTACAATTTAATTGTTACAAAGTTAGTATTTCTTTACGAAACTAAAATAATACCGACCGCTATCGTGAGATGAGACGGCCCAGAGACTAAGATTGCGTATATGAGCCCTGACGAACACCAATGAATGTCCTGTCAAAACCAAAAAAAAAATGCGAAGAAACCTCCATAAGTCGGATGAAAATCTTCCACACGGGTCAACGTTCACCCCGTATTGCAGCGTGGTGGAGTAAGTCACCTTCACCTCAAAGGAGAGGACTTTTCACAAGGTACCTAGGCCATTTCGATGGCTGTCTTCGGCACGGATCGGATTCCACGCGTCGACGGCCCCAGCTGTTTTAAGGGAAGAATGTCCTTAACCAATAGTGGTATATTTACAAGCTCTTACTAAATCCTAAGTAACTTCAAACCTTCTTAAAATAATTTTCTGTCTGTCTAGATAATTTAAAGGCTAAAAATAATGCCAATAATTTACAATTTAAATACAAAATTTTGGAATATTTCAAATTGATTGGGCTTTTTGCAAGCTTGGTAGGTACCACCCACTCATCAGATATTCTACCGGCAAACAGCAGTACTCAGTATTGTTGTGTTCCGGTTTGAACGGTGAGTGAGCCAGTGTAACTGCAGGCGCAAAGGACATAACATATTAGTTCCCAAAAGCTAGCGCATTAGTCGTGTAAGAAATGTCTACGGATGATGGTGACCACTTACCATCAGGTGGCCCATTTGCTCGTCCGCTCACCTATATCATATCACCTGTGATGGAACGCGACCCTAAATCCAGACGTCAGTATCCTGAGTTCTTCTTTTAAGTAATAATAAGATTTATTGATTATTTTGTCATCGATATATAATATATAGATTAAATACTAAAAAATAAGTTTAATTCACTTTTGAATCGTCGAAAAATTATACATAAAAGTTTAAATTTATCACGATTCTGGCACCGTAAGAAATACTTCCCACCCCTACATCGCCACGCGCCACCGACCGTGGGAACCAAGATGTCGCTCGTCTCGATAAATACAAGTACATTATAAGTTAGGGAGAAAGTGTCACATGACGAATGTACACTGACACACAGTATCAAAGTGTCAAAGTTTCTACAACGCGCGTGCTAAGGTTAAAAGTTTTAATGGAAAAAACGTAACGTGATCTAAAACTCGTTTTGAAAGCACATTAACACACGTGTATAAAATCTGTGGCACAATAACATATATATATGTTGCGGCGTTTTATATTAAAATGCTAAACTCCTACGTCGTATGTACATATATTATTAAGACGTGTGTGTTTTTATGTACCAATGTAATGTGTTTCCATTATTTACATTAAACTAGCTGTGCCCGCGACTTCGTGCGCGTGTGAAAAAAAAAACGTGACTTTATTATTATTTTACATATAATACTAAAATAAAAGTAGCCTAAGTTACTCCGTATTACATCAGCTATCTGCCAGTGAAAGTCCCGTCAAAATCGGTTCAGGTTGAAGACTTTCGTCTTCAACCAGTGCGTCCTACCCGTCATGACATACGGAGCCGAAACGTGGACAAAGCTGGTCCTCCGGGGTAAAGTCGCTCAGCGTGCTATGGAAAAGTGCTATGCTCGGAGTCTCTCTGAGGGATCGCATCAGAAATTAGGTGATCCGTCAGAGAACCAAAGTCATCGACATAGTCCACCGGATTAGTAAGCTGAAGTGGCAGTGGGCCGGCCATTGTCGTAGAACCGATAACCGTTGGGGAAAACGTGTTCTAGAGTGGACACCGCGTCTCGGCAAACGTAGTGTAGGACGTCCTCAGGCACGGTGGAGTGACGATTTGCGCAAGACGGCTGACAGGAGCTGGATGCGAGTTGCCGAAGAAGGACCACAGTGGCATTTAGAGAGGCCCATGCCCAGCAGTGGACGAATGTGGGCTGATGATGATGATGATCAAGTAGATCGCCTCCAGTAAATATACAGTAGATATATTATATCTTATACACTGAAACGCCACCCTTATTGTCCTCAACGTGACTTGTGTGTACTTGCCCGCTATAATTATTTTAATTCGAACAATAGCCCCGTGTAATTGTTTTTTAAATTCACCAATTTCTGAAATTATAGCTTTTAGTGTAATTATAAGAACATACAAAGATAAAATTCATAATCTATATATGATTATATAATATGTTTAATTTTGGTGAAACACTTTTTTATAAACTTGGTGAATTCGAATTGAGATTAAAATTTTAGTTCAAAAATTTATAAATGTAGTGAATATTTCTTATGAGGGTATTGTTTTATAATCAATTTTGAATCGTCATTTTACAGAACTATATCAAAAGTGAAACTACCACCGGTTCGGAATGTAGATTATGCCAAGAAGTACCGGCAAGAAACTCAGTAGTTAATCTTTGCCAACATTTGAAATACATTATGTTAGTTAAATACAATTATATAAGTATTAGCTCCAGGCTTATTTATTATCTATATAATCTTGTGTTGAATAATGGCCCTTATATATTAATATAATTTATTTTAACAAATGACTACATAGCTGCTTCATTATAAGTGATATTAAATATAAGTTATATATATCTACATATTGTAAACATATAACAAACATAATAAAGTAATACCTGTTATCCGATTTGTGTTTATAATTCATCTCGTGATTGGCGGTGAAGGAATTGTGCCACGTGTGTATTCCACCAACCCGCATTGGAGCATCGTGGTGGAATGTACTCCAAAACCTTCTCCTCAAAGGGAGAGGAGGCCTTAGCCCAAAAATGGGAAATTTAAAGGCTGTTAATGTTAAAAAGTGTTATCCGATTATACATTTTTAGTAAATACTTTGTTTTAATTTTTTTTCTTCGTCCCAAAAAACGTCAAAAATTGTATTGAAAATAAAAAAAACAAATATCATCAAATTTATTTATGGGTTAAAAATCAACGGCATTTTGTAGAAACATCGTTTAATGGTGTTTAGTTTTACATTCCTCTCTTTCTGACATAATTAGTTTCACATTTGAACGAAAAAGACGGTATATATTAACCAATGTCCCTTAAACGACATTCCAATTAACAACATTTTGATTAAAGGAAGTCCGATACTTACATGAAATCGCGTGCTACATAAACCAACTTAAGAATACAGTCGTGTAGCACCCTCTGTAATGAACTTGTTAGTCCCTACACGCGCCAGGGGGTCAGGAATCAGGTAACCTTTGTTTTTTTCAAATTAAAATATCTTTATTCAACATAGAAGCATTACACTTTCTCGATCTTCAAAATTCTACCACCGATTCGGAAAGAACACCTCAGATATTTTTTTGTATCCTTGTACAAGTAAGGATTAAATAACACTAATACGAGTATATAAAAAATACATTAATAAAAATAGCATATTATTCAGTACCGGATAAAATATATAGGATATAAAAATCTTTCTTGACTTCCAGGCAGGATATATAACATACATATACAATTGTATTTGGCTAACATAATTTTTGTGTTTTAAATGTTGAAAAAGAGTAACTACTGAGATTCTCGGCGGTTCCTCTCATTAGAATCTTCATTTCGAAATGGTAGTTTACTTATTATAATTTGTAAAATGACGATTCAATTTTTATAAGGCTACTTGAATGAAGTATATTTTGATTTTGAGGGAATGAAGTGAAATAATTGTGTTAACTGAATGTCAGTCACGCTGGCTAGTCTCAATTATAAACTATGTAGAAAATTATAATGCACAATTGAACAGGTGTAATATTAATTTAATAAGAAATGAGAATTATTGAGTATAGACAATATTGCAATACGAAGATAGAGCTGGAGGCTTTAGAGGCCCAGACAAGTAACTATCTAAATTCTAAATGCCTCGGGTCGGGATATAAACAGACTTAGTTACCGTACACACCAGCCACAAAACACAATGACACATTGATATACAACAATAGAAATTTATATAAATATCGGACAACATCACCTACATTACTCTGATCCCAATGTAAGTAGCTAAAGCACTTGTGTTATGGAAAATCAGAAGTAACGACGGTACCACAAACACCCAGACCCTTGCAACATAGAAAACCAATGAACTCTTTCTACATCGACTCGGCCGGGAATTGAACCCGGGACCTCGGAGCGGCGTACCCATGAAAACCGGTGTACACACTACACGGACCACGGAGGTCGTGAATATTTTTAAGTGGCTAAGAATTCTTCATTACAACCTTATAGCATCATGACCTTCTTATAGATTAACGCATGACTTCTAATTGCTTCGTAGTCGAGTAAATCAATATATTTGAGATGATGCCGTCCGTGATGATGTTATAGCAACATTACTGTGATAAGGTTTACCACGCGTCCAATGCATTTCGGACAGAAATATTTGGAGAATTGCAAATGAAACATAACGAACTTTTTCACTTGATCTCCCTACTTATTTCTTTATTTCATTAACTGCTCGTTTAATTTTGTGATGCAAAAACGAAATTGAAATTGCTATTAATCTAATTTACGAAATAATAATTTTTGAAGACAACAGTTAGGCGTGAACTGGATAAAAACATTTTGTACAAACGAATCATCCTATGAAAGTATGTGTTGTAAACTGTATTGTCTATACCAACTTCTACAACAATACTTATATATATTTGCATTATTTTTCTACATACATAAATAATAAAAAAAATTACATCTGCATAAAAATAAAAGATGACATCAGATAGAGAAGTATGGAAGAAGAATTATTCTAATATCAGTTAGAAATAATTTCTAAACATGTTATTCAAATGTTGTGTCAATTGTTGAAACAGACCAATACCGGAATTGAAATAAATGAATCACTTAGTACATTATATTTACGAAAAATCCACCAAAATATCGGATCTGCTAAGCACCATTTAATCAAGAATGAGAAACATTTCTAGTCGTACTTAATAAAAATACACAACTATATTGTAAGTAGTACACTTAGACTACGAGAAAGTACGAGAAAATATTATCAGCAAAACATTACACATAAAACGGCTTCACGGATCCCAACGGGATTTAAACATGGTATTATTTGATTACGTCCCATTTTGTTCTACTAACATGCTCACCGTACACCGTAAAGTGGTCCAATTACCAGCTCTTACGCTGTATAGAACACGTAACTCAGTTTCCTGAAAAGCCTTTTAAACTGGCTCTATTACATCCCCTACAATGAATTAAGTTTGCTTCGATGTTCGTGTAAACATAGCACAGGTGAAATCACACCGATAAATCAACTGTACAATACTGGTCCCTGGCTACGCCTGCTTGACTTGGCGTTTAGTTCGTTAAGAAATGACATCAAATTAATTTAAAAAAAACTGAACAAAGTTGCTTTCGCCATATATTATCTATTAAGCAACAGACACAATAATTATATATATATATAATTTGAGTTTATAATTCATCTCGTGCTCGGCGATGAAGGAAACCATCGTGAGGAAACCTGCATGTGTTTAATTTCAACGAAATTCTGCCACATGTGTATTCCACCAACCCGCATTGGAGCAGCATGGTGAAATATGCTCCAAACCTAGGCTAAGGCCTCCTCTCCCTTTGAGGAGAACCTCAAAGAGAGTAGGCCTTAGTCCAAAAGTGGAAAATTTACAGGCTGTTAATGTTAATGTAAAAGAACTGTACCAAAATCTATGAGCACGAAATAAAATCACAACGTTTGGAAATAATCAAATGGCAAGATATAAACTTTTTCAATTACAGAAAATAACCGTTTCATTGAAAACAGCGAGAAAGAGAAAGAATGGAAATGGTGGCCTGGACGCCATAACGCTCTTTCCTCACGTGACAATTTCTGTCATCATCATCCTCATCCTCCCGCCCTTATCCCAATTTTATTTGGGGTCGGCGCATCATGTCTGCTTCTTTCATACTTCTCTCTGTCGACGTCATCTCACAAGTACCATTCTTTCCAGCCATATCGTCTTTCACAAAATCCAACCATCTTTTCTTCGGTCATCTCCTTCCTCTATATCCATTCACGTCCATGCTCAAGATCTTCCTCACAACATGGTTCTCATTCCTCCATATAATATGTCCATACTATGACAGCCGGCTTCTACATAACTTCTCGGTTATCGGTTATGTCAGGTTATTGTGAGTCGCGTAAAAGAACTCCGTTCCAAAAATCTTTTGT
Organism: Vanessa tameamea; assembly: GCF_037043105.1. Classification (NCBI taxonomy): domain Eukaryota; kingdom Metazoa; phylum Arthropoda; class Insecta; order Lepidoptera; family Nymphalidae; genus Vanessa; species Vanessa tameamea. The sequence continues at coordinate 152,507 of NC_087337.1, forward strand.
ATGAGAACATTGTATGGTATTAACAACCCTCCTCCATTTCTGTAAAGGGTGGTTAATATTTCTTACGTTGCCAATGTCTAAAGGCGTGGTGTCCCTTTAAAGCTTTGCGGTCCATTTGCCAATCTGACTGCCTATCGAAATATTAAAAAAAACTTTCCTTTGTAACGTAATATTCTTCATGAATATATATTATAATAAAAATAAACATATATCATATCAAATAACAATAAACCTGTCTCGTCTATTTGGGATGTTCCTAACAATATAGGAATACTTACAAATGTTACATTATGTTTAAAACTGTATTATTTATATCCCGAGGTATCGGATTCAAGCCCCAGGTCAGGCCTATAAAAAGTAATTCGGTTTTCCTGTCGAAAAATTCTCAGAAGTAGCCCGGAGTCTGGAATTTGGAAGTCCTGAGCGATTATTTAATCAAAAATATTTCATCAAATTTCAAATTCTAATTATTTTCGTGAAATAATTGCTAATAAAAAGTTTAACGTGTCTGTGGTGTCGCAGCTCCCAAATGGATGTACCGATATTCGTTTTGTCATAGATAATTTTATCCCGAGTGTTCTTAGCCTTGTTTCATGAAAATCTGTTCAGTCGTTTGAAGATCATCAGCTCTTTAAAAGTTGATGAAAGTATCTGACTACCTTCCATATGTGCTATCCATTCGAAATTTGGTACCGTGTTACTTCAATAAAATTGAAAGAACATGATATGATAACCATGACTTGAAATATGAAATGTTAGAGTAAGGATTAGATTTCCAAGGTGGGTAATTAAATGGGATCATTTAGGCTCAATCACCGCTATATTTATACCTATGTATCCATCAATCCGCATTGGAGTAGCGTGGTGGAATATGCTCCAATCCTTCTTCTCAAAAGGAGACGAGGCCTTAGTCCAGCTGTGGGAATTTACAGGTTATTAATGTTATACCTATGATACCTAGAAACTAACTAAATTAATAACTCAACTAACTAATCACTATAAATACCTTTATAATATTTATACCTATTTTTAAAAGTAAAATTAAAAATTTTGAAAAACCCCCGGCACAGAAATTAAACTCTTAAAACTAACAAACCTAAAACCTAAAAACGCCTTGAGTTAATTATCAAAGTCATTAGTCTCGTAGACATACAGTGATATTAATGTTATAATTTTTATTTCCTAAAAGACTCTACTAATATCAAAAAGATATCAATTACCAACAATGGAACCTTACACACAATTTCGGCTGAGCAGTACACTTGACCCGAAAATCAACAATCTCTTGCTGGCGTACAAATTAAAATTCGCAAAAAAAGACGTCTTGAATGTTGTCGAATTTTTAATCGCATCATTGAGAGTAAAATTAAAATTATCTTTATTTTAAATCAATCAGTCGTCAGTGCACAATATAGCAGAGCTATAAGCAAATCCCATGGATTACGTAAATCTATTATTCATCAATATTTTATACATCACACATACGTGTGGCAAAGATCGCTCCAGCTCGAATAGATAAAGACAAAATATGAAGCTCACGAAAGCTCAGTTATGTACGAATTCACGATTTTGCGGATTTCCACGAGCGCTAACCACTGGACTGTTTCGGCTAAAACCTTCAGTAGTATAAACTAATTAAATTCATATAGATCTGTATGTATGTCAACTTTAATAAACAATGTCTAATCGAAGGCACTAGCAACAATAACTCACTACTACAAAACAAATCAAATCTATTGAGACAATGGCGACCAGAGGCTATCAGGGGTCTCTCAGCAGAATAGATGACCTGAATAGTCTCGTTGATTAATTAGATCGTGGACATACATTTGATCCCGACTTTGCACATCTATTGGCACGACCGATTTCTTGATGTGGCGTCTATTGTTACGCGGTAAAGTAAACGGCAAACGGCTTGACGCTCTCTTTTGGCATCACGGTCTCTCTGTTGCTGCTCTCAACTCACTCTGTGTACGTGGTGTGTGTTAGAAAATAAATATTATATATAATAAAAATACGAAAAAATACCGCCAAATAACAGTGCTATGTATTGTTGTGTTCCGGTTAGTAGGGTGAGTGAGCCAGTGTAATGCCCTGTACAAGGAACATAACATCTTAGTTCCCAAGGTTGGTGGCGTATAGGTGATGTAATGAATGGTTAATATTTCTTACACCGCCTTTGTCTATGGGCGGTGGTGACCACTTACCATCAGGTGGCCCATAAGCTCGTCCGCCAACCAATGCCATAAAAAAATGCTTCTCAATTCGAATTCATTCGATGCAATCCTTTAAATCCATCAATTTTGATGTTCACGTCTGTCGGGTGTCCCGTGAGGACCGTTTTTTTATTAATAATTTATAACGGATATATATAATATTTATAACGGATGCTTAGTACTGATAGAGCCTATGATCGAACGCACTTTTAATCATTAGATTTGTAACTCCACAGACATATTGTGCGTGCCTTTAGTGTATCGTATATTTTAGTGTGCCTGCATGTTTTATCACCAAGCAGCATCACAATTTAAGTTTGAGAGGTTTTCCATTTATCCTGATCAATAAATGCTTGTAGTTGGATATGAGGCTACAGATCCTAAAGTTCTGATATCAAACCCATCTAATTATTGGGTTTCTCTGGCGAAAAAAAACAGACTCTGGGCCTTCAAGTTGGAAGTGTGTACACTCCCATGCCTCGGAGAGCACGTGAAGGCATTCCTGCGTCTGAACTATTTCCCTTTCGAGTCTGAATTGCATTTCCATAGAATTAGGAAAGTGAGGGAATACAGGCTGAACCTGTGTGGGTGCACACACTTGACCACTGTACTAAGTTTTGCGTAGTTGTAACCAATATCGGTCAGGACGACACCATCAATAGTCCAATGAGTATTAACTGAAAATTGCGAGTTTTAAACATTTTTTTTTACTGGATCGTCATTTTCCGGACAAAAGTTGTCTTTAAAATTGATTTGAGTTTTTCGTTCAAGTTTTATTTTACCACATCAATCAACCCTGAAATTTTCATTTAGATTAATGAAACATTATAGAGGCTCTCTAGGAGTACCGAGCCGAGATGGCCAAGTAGTTGAAACATGAACTACAGATTCCAGGTTCAAACCTGAGGAAGTATAATTAAATTTTCCTGTACCTGTATTAGTGTTTGCTACTTGTGTTTAGCAGTGATGGAAAACATCGTGAGGAAACCTGTTACGTACTGTCACCGATCCACATTGGAGTAGCGTGGTGGATTAAGTCTCACCTTAACATTACCTCACCTTTGCAACGGAATGAATATACCCTAGAACAAGTACATTAACGGTTACTTTACTTCAATAGTCGTACCCTTTCCCCCCAAGCTAGTTTATTTAATAAAAATCACACGTCCATTAAGAGATATCAAATTTTCCTGAACGACGTCTGCCCTTGAAGCGGAGAGGGCTTTCAAACTTTTCCCTTTAAGAGGTTTCATTGTGAGCTCCCGTCGCGATCTCAGAGCTTTTTTGTTCGGAATACTTTTAATTGGAAAACATTATGTTTATTTTATTGTTTATATATTTCTCTTAAGAAATATTTATTAATTGTTTTCCCAGGAAATAAATGTTCTCGAGTTTTATTCGAGAATTTATATAAAAGGAAGAAATATTAGAAAAGTATGTATCGACGACCTCCGTGGTCGAGTAGTGTGTACACCGGTTTTCATGGGTACGCCACTCCAAGGTCCCGGGTTCGATTCTCGGCCAAGTCGATGTAGAAAAAGTTCATTAGTTTTCTGTGTCGTCTTGGGTCTGGGTGTTTGTGGTACCGTCGTTACTTCCGAATTTCCATAACACAAGTGCTGTAGCTACTTACATTGGGATCAAAGTAATGTATGTGATGTCGTCCAATATATATTTATATATGTATCGTATCTCGGAAAGTCTTGACATCAAAGATGCCCAAATGTCTCGATAAACCGTTCATAAGATATGGGCTGTATAATTTTACGTTACGACCGACGGGGACTCAGCATCGTTTTTCCTGTTTAAAAAGGGCAGGCAGACTGGCAAACGGGCCACCTAAAGGTAAGGTAATATTAACCACCCCTTACATTGCTGATGCATCATCAAGTTTGAGAGCTAAAACTGTTATTAAGTTTGTGCCTCTATACTCACTCACCTAAAAGAAAACAAAATAAATTGTAGTTTGACTTTAGATTTTGTTATAAGGTATATTGTTCAAGAAAAGATTATACAGATGACGAAAAATACTTGTTATATTGCTATTGTGTGTAGCTAATACTTGTTAGCTGTCAGACAGGATGTGTGTTATAAATTTAATCGTCTTCAACTGACATAACTTTTTATCTCAAATATTAGATAAACGTAACTCCTAGTTTTTGCCGGTTCTTCACGATAGAATCTACATTCCGATTACGTTTAATTCAGTAAAATGACGATTCAAAAGTTTTTGTAAAAGCCTACTTGAATAAAGTATATTTTGATTATGAATGCATGGGCGGTACCGAGAAGGGCTTACCGCCCAGAACGTTTAACTTGGATTGAGATGTATTGATGCAAGAATATGAACTTCACGCCTGTCCCTTCAATAGACTATAGAAGGCGGGTGAAACTAAAAATATATACAACTAAAACCTTCACCAAATCTTCATCTTCGTATAAATTTTATAATTTAAAATTATTAGTTTTTCCAGTTATATATTACGAAAGAAACATCACCTTATTGATCACTGTTGTACAGGGTTTCATGTCTCCGGAACCGTAAGATTACTATCAACACTGCCATTTAAACGTTCAAATCAGCATAATCTTCCCATTTAGAGCCAATTCCCAAATTCTAATGTTTAATTGGAGCTGAAATATGTCAAGTAAAATAGTATCATTGTGTCCGAAATCATGATGATAATTCTCAATTGAGCTACTTAAATAACTGCTGCATTTTTATAACACAAGTGTAGCACGCACACGCAATTCTCTATTTCAATTGCTCGTGCACAGGACCAAGAGAAGGAAGTCTTACATTTTTTTCTTACTTATAATTCCATATGACGACAAGGATACAGGATCACAAGTCTGGTTAAATGTTTTGAAGCTTATTTCCTAAATATAATGAAATATCACGTGTATTCAAAAAAAGACTTGTATAAATAAGGCATATGTCACAATACAAGATTATATTAAAGATGAAAAGCGACCACATTGTATTTTTTTTTTCATAAGCAGCCTGTAAATTTCCCAATGCTGGGCTAAAGCCTCCTCTGCCTTTGAGGAGAAGGTTTGGAGCATATTCCACCTCGCTGCTCCAATACGGGTTGTTGGAATACACATGTGACAGAATTTCGTTGAAATTAGACACATGCAGGTTTCCTCACGATGTTTTCCTTCACCGCCGAACACGAGTTGAATTATAAACACAAATCAAGCAAATGAAAATTCAGTGCTTGCCCGGGTTCGAACCCGAAATCATCGGTTAAGATGTTTAGTATTTTATATACGTATAATTGCACTTTATTGACATACTCTGTTATTAAATAGTGGAAGTAACTATTGAGTTTCTTGCCGGTTCTTCTCATTAGAATCTGCTTTTCCAATTGGTGATATTTTTACATTTAAATCAATTTCTATAACATGTTTCAAAAGTAATTTTATGAGTCCACTTGAATAAGGAATAATTTGATTTTATTATTCTACAACGCTCCGTTGTGAGTTCATGGATATATCCACACATGACAGAATTTAATGAGTTTATGAGTGTTCTATCAACTGGACTAAGGAATAAGTTATGAAAATACATATAAATAATATTACTAACAGTATTTAAAACGGAATATTTATCATGTTTTTATTTGAAAAAAAAAAAAAAAAAAATATCGCGCATTGATACGGTGAGTGTCGTGTGCACATAAAAAAATAAAACAAACAGTACAAACAGTAGGGGTGAAAGTGACAGTGGTAGTGGTGACCAGTGTTTACGCAGCGAACGTACGAGAGAGGAGGTAGTCCGATATGGACACTTCTAATGCCGTCAACATCTACCCGCAAACGTCAGTCTCGTGAACAAGACATTCGTAGATAACGTCGAAATATCGAGCTCCACCAAATAAAAATAAAAAACATGGTAAATATCCCGTTTTAAATACTGTTAGTAATAAAAATAACCATGTCAATTTAAAATCTTATGTAAATAATATTAATTATGTAAGAATCACTATCAGCATGAGATCATACACCCTATGAGATTCGTTGACTCGCAGCATCCATCTAAACGAGCACGTCTAATGACTCGGAGCTAAAAGTTCTCTGGATCGTGTAATTTTAATTGAGAAGCACATCGCGCCGATTCATACTTCGTCAATTTATTTTATTATGTTGACATTTTTGTTTTTTATCATATAGTCTTCCGGCATGAAGCAATCCATAGTATTGTCGTGTTCCGTTTAAAAAGACGAGTGAGCTGGTGTAACTGCCGGCATTAGGAAGATATAATCAGTTCCATTGTTGATGGTGTATTGGTTAAGCAAGATAAGAGAAATAATGGCTTATTTTCGAAACGATTTTATGCAATACAGCATTAATCCTTATCCAATGAAGTACCTTAAATACATTGTGAATTGAATATAGATCAATATGGCACTTTACAGCATGTAATTTAAATGAATATTTTCGAAGATATTACAGATTTAAAACGCAGGGACATAGCGGTTTGTATTGTCTAATGACAAAAAAGCTGTGAACCTTGTAAGACATTCTGTCGAATATTTAGTATCAGCATTACACCCATGCGAAGCCGGGGCGGGTCGCTAGGAAAGTAACCAGAAACCTGCACAAAGACCTTCTACAGGTTAATCATTGGCAGTAACGGGAAATGTAACTAAACTATTTTTCGTTTCAAGCACCACATGGTCCGAAATATCCACGTAAACTATTTCCCAAATGGTCCTCGTTTACAGAAATATACATACAATGCCTTTTTAACGTTGATAAATTACAGGCGATGTATAAAAAAATTCATATGAATTTGACCGGAAAAGTGATTTGTCTTATATATTAGTTATATAGTTGATCATGTGTACGATGTCATATGGTCCCTGACACTCGGTTGAACAGTGAAGTCTTTCGTATAAACATTTTAAATATTAACTGGGGCATTGTGATTGTTACCATATGAAAATATTACAGACTTTGAGCCGGAAATATTCGACAAAAACCTACGACCCAAATGCTCTTGATTACATAAATAAAGTATTTTCGATTCATAAATAAGCGCACGTGTCTCCATACTGTCGCGAGAACATCGTAACCACAGTAACCGGTAGCAGGAGGGCTTAGCTGTGCCGCTCTGTACCGTCCACAGAACACCGACTTAACAAATTGCCATGACTGAACGAGCCACACGTCTAAATGTCTCTTAATGAAATAAAAATCTTTACTGATATTATAAATGTGTTTGTTAAGTTTTACGACATTTTTTTCACGCAGTGGTTACAACCAGAACGGTATTTGGACCTCTGGCAAGGGAACCAGGTTGTTTAGGATTATTAACCACTACAATCATTGTGACAGTTGTCTTCGACACGGATTGGAGAGGAAGGATCGTATTAATATAACGTATCTGCGTCCTCCCGTGCTTTAAATATGGGCGCTGTCACGTCATAAACATTTTCTTTGCCTATCACCCCCCCCCCCACACACACACACACATACACACACCTGGTCCAAGTGCTAGGCAGAATTTAATCAAGTGAAACATTGTCAATAAATAAAATAATAATTTCTCGACACCTTGATAGTATTTAAAAGTGATACATTAATATTTATGTTATTTGTTAAACTCCCAGTGCGATGGTGTATCTGATATGAGTATATTCTAGCGAGATACGAAACCGAGCTCTCTGTGCAGCACTTCCAACGGACACAATTCTATGCGAGTCTAACGGCCCATCTCTAAGCCGAGCCGTTTCGATTCAACAATGTACATTCATATAATATATTTTACGATTAATATAAGACGGAATAAAATGAGGGTGGCGCCACCAGTCCGATAGATAATCGAGATGATTAGACTCCTCTTTTATATAACAATTCTTACGTATGTAGACGTACATGGGATTCGCACGTGTGACGTCATTAGTTAAATTTACAGCGTTTAAACTGTGGAGCGAAAACACGCCGCACCTTCTGATATAATATAGGTAGTAGTTACTTTTGGAGTTAGACATAATACAAAATTCCTAGTTTTGCCTATTAAGTTTCCTTTTTTATTTTTATAGATTTTAGGTACATATTTATCGTCTCATCATCTCTTTTCTCAGCCGAAGGACGTCCACTGCTGGACATAGGCATATTGGGGGAGCCCAAAGATCGCCGCAACGACCGGTCTTGTGTAGCCCGCAACCAGTAGCTTCCCGCGATCTTCACCAGGTCGTCGGACCACCTTGTGGGGCCTACCCACGCTGCATCTTCCGGTCCGTAGTCGTCACTCAAGAACTCGTCGGCCCCATCGGCCGTTGGTTCTTCGAGCCCTGCCCCGCCCACTGCCACTTAAGTGTGGCAATTATTCGGTCTATGTATATTAAGATAGTTTTAAATAAAAACTTAATAATATCTACTTTAAACAATTTGAAGTAGGACCTTGGAGCAATATTGAACCCATCACGCAGAAATCACCAGACAGAATATAAATTACCTCATGAAAATATACCTTAGCATACATGAAATAGAATTAAATATATACAAACAAGTTAAAAACCTTCTGTTTGAAAGTCAGTTAATTATTGAATTCGATTTGATTTGATTTGAAAAACAAAAATTAAAATAGAATGCTGTACAAATCATGACCGCGTAGAATGGTGGATTATTTCAATGTACTCGTATATCAAAATATATTTTATTCATTCAACAAGCTCAATTTATTTTAATTTTAACACATTCAACAATATTATTAATAATGTTATATCGGATACTATTTATGGTTAAGTCTTATCAATATTATCTATTTATTAAATGTAATTATGTATTTCGTAAACATATTAAAATATGAATTGTTTGATTGTCATAAAACCGTTTTATAACATTTTTATGTGTATATTTATATACCGACCGAGTACAGTGACTTAAGATTCATTATTTATTTACTGTTAAAACCTCGGTTTTAACTTATCATTGACACTATAGAATGCATAATTCCTTACATCCTTGAAAATTAATAGGCAATGTTAATGACTTTAGATATTCAATTGTTTAATAAAGCGGAAATATACAATATTTCAGTATCTCAATTCATAGTCAAAAGTTTTATTTTGACTCGAAATTGAACTTAAAACAAAAATCTGATAACTTTGCTGGATACTGAGCAAGATAGGTGTGCTGGCAAATAAATAATTGTAATAAAAAATTACGAACTATTTTTAATTCTAATTCAAAACCTAATTTCCTCGAAGTGAAGTTCAGTGGTGAGGAAAAATTGTCGTGCAGTTTGTGAGGCTTAAATAATAAGTGAAGGCCGTAACAGTAATGACCCTTGTGTCTATAATAACTGACTCACTCACCACCAACATAAAGTATTGCTGTTTGGCCGTCAAATACATGATGAGTAAGTGGTACCTACACACGTGCACAGAGCTCTACCACCAAGTTATAAAGAGCAGTAATATTTGCGAGAGTTCGATTAGTTTATGTGTAGTGTGAGTTATAAGATTAATGATTGAGAGTCCATTAGAGGCGAGGAGACGTCGAGTCGTCGCGACGACGGCGTGACTAATGACGGTATCTCTTACACACGAAATGTAAATATATATCAGCTATTTGTACTGATTATTAGTTATTTTCTTAATATTTGTTTTGTGGTATTAGTTGGCGGGCGAGCATATGGGCCACCTGATGGTAAGTGGTCACCACTGCCCATAGACAATGGCGCTGTAAGAAATATTAACCATTCCTTACATCGCCAACGCGCCGCCAAACTTGGGAACTAAGATGTTATGTCCCTTGTGCCTGTATTTACACTGGCTCACTCACTACTGTTTAAGAATATCTGATGAGTGGGTGGTACCAACCCAGACGGGCTTGCACAAAGCCTTACCACCAAGTAAAACAAGTTCTGTAAATTTTTCTCTTAAAACTCATGTCCATATTTAAAGGGAAAGTTCGGAATTCTACCAAGCTCCGCCAAAGCGTTGGATATGTTTAGCGAATTTCCAAACGACACGTTAAGGTTTCCTCACGATGTTTTCCTTAACAGCTCACAATTTCGGGCCATTGATAATTCTGTTTTTAATCGGGGTCGTAACCGCATTCCTCAATTAAGGGTCACATATTTTACCAGCCGGCCCAATTAAATTTCCCAATCGCCAAAAGTTTTTGGATAGCTAATATAATCTCTGTAAAATTTCCCCGACCTTTGAATCCAACACAATTATATCACGAAGGAAATAGTTGGAATTAATAGCGTAATTATTAATTACTTAATCAGTTAGATAACATTGAACATACTCCTCACGGATCAACCCAGTGGAGTGACCCAGTGAGTGATATGATGAACGCCAACTGTCTTTTGCTTTATTATCTAAAGACATCATCACAAGTCTATTCTAATCAAATCGTAGTTATAATTGTTAACACATTACATTTTTACATACATTAGCAGCCTGTAAATTTCCCACTGCTGGGCTAAGGCCTCCTCTCCCTTTGAAGTATGGAGCATATTCCACCACGCTGCTCCAATGCGGGTTGGTGGAATACACATGTGGCAGAATTTCGTTGAAATTAGACACATGCAGGTTTCCTCACGATTACACACGCTCTAATACTTAAACAAAAAATTAGGTATCAATTTATCTATTCTGGGTATGACCAATGGCCAATAATAAGCTACGCCCTGCTCTGCGTGCATCTTAACCGATGACTTCGGCTTCAAACCCAGACCAAGCACCACTGAATTTTCATGTGCTTAATTTGTGTATATAATTCATTTCGTGCTCGGCGGTGAAGGAAAACATCGTGAGTAAACCTGCATGTGTCTAATTTCAACGAAATTCTGCCACATGTGTTTTTCCCCATCACGCATTGGAGTAATCCCATAGGGTAAGGAAACATCAGTCAGATCAAATTCTGCCACCAACTCTCCTTGGAGCAGACAGGTGTAATACAATCCAAGCCTTTTTCTTATGGTGAGAACACGTCTTTGTCCAACAGTGTGAATTAAGCCTTCTTCTTATTATGAGAATATGCCCAACGGTGGGAATTTATGTTTTGTTAACGATAATTTTTCTATATTTATAATCTAATATTCTTCAGAATACAATTATTATAGTAGAATTATATCAGAATCAATTAATAAATCACAATTCAGTTAAATCATAAAATAAATCCTCATAGTAGTTTCTGGGATTTTCACGAACACACATAAAGTAAAGTAAAGGATGCGAGTCTGGCATTCTCGAGAGATATAACGTATAAAATTGTCAGCTTCACAATAACTAACTTAAGAATCGTCGCGGCGCAGGCTTGTCTATAGTTTCTACCTAACGAGTATAATCCGGTTAAAACTAGATAGGCGTGGTTGGGAGCAGTTAACAATGGAAGTTTTTCAGCGTTTGTGTTAAGTATAAAACAAAGTGCCCCGAGCGCTTCTGTCCGTCTGTTCTTGGTTATATTTACAATTTATTTATAGACTGTGGTTTAGCATTGTTTAATTTTCGAGAGGATTACTGTAGTCGACTATTTTGGAATCGATGAGAGTCTAATCACTTAACTCCAGACGAGGTCTTTTCTTTTATTTATTTATTTGTATTGGCATCACAGCGTAAGTTAATATTAGTAGCTTGTAAATTTCCCACTTTCGGGCTAAAGCCTTTGAAGGTTTGGACCATATTCCAACACGCTGCTCCAATGCGGGTTGGTGGAATACACATGTGGCAGAATTTCGTTGAAATTAGACACATGCAGGTTTCCTCACGATGTTTTTCTTCACCGCCGAGCACGAAATGAATTATAAACACAAATTAAGCACGTGAAATTCAGTGGTGCTTGCCTGGGTTTGAACCTGAAAAAAATATCAATAATCATCGGCTAAGATGCACGCGTTCTAACCACTGGGCCGTCTCGGCTCTTTACAATGTTTATTATATTACAATCTATAAATATAGATAGATAGATAGATATATCGAGGGACACTGTTTAACTATGTTTCAGTTATATACCAACAAAATATTATGAAATTCATCAAGAATGCAAATGACGGTCACAAATTTGTTACCACAATGACAACCCAAGATGGATTCCCTATTTTTTTAGTACGTCTGAAAGGTGACGTCACTTCCTCGACCACGTCACTCAGTTTTCGTTCTACAATAGTATTATAATTTTAAATTTGAGAGTGAGAATTATGCTAGTTTTTTTTAAAGTGTAGAACAACATCACATACATTACTCTGATCCCAATGTAAGTAGCTAAAGCACTCGTGGTATATAAAATCAGAAGTAACGACGATACCACAAACACCCAGACCCAAGACAACATGGAAAACTAATTAACTCTTTCTACATCGACTCGGTCGGGAATCGAACCCGGGACCTCGGAGTGGCGTACCAATGAAAACCGGTGTACACACTACGCGACCACGGAGGTCGACCGAAGGCCAGTGGTTAAATTGTTGCATATCGAGTCAGAAGTGCTTGCTCCTTTAGCCTTGAATGAGGTATATTTATAATTTACATTTAGATCACTAAACCAAACGCGTACATTTGCAATTTAATGAACATATCACGTAGATACGATATTCATGTGTGTGTGTGAAAAATCTTTCATTCAATAAATTAACAGAAATTATTTTCAGCTCACACGAGAGCCCTCGTCCCGTGTTGGAGTGTGTCAACCGTTCGTTAGAGCCTGTTCTCTGTATTCCTAATGGCTCAAGGCTAAACGACAAAAATATTCAACCAGGGACTATTAGCTGCCTACTAATACTAGTATTCATTATAAATATACTTATTTATTACATATAAGACGATTATACGCTGCTGTCTCGTCAATGGTCTAAATTTAAACCGAGTGATATTTCGAAGTGCGGTTTCTTAGTGTGTCCGGGTACGGACGTTTAGCGTGATGGTGGGTTGGACCCAAACTTATGCTGTATTTGTATACACACTGTATAATATTATGTTATACTAAAATCTTCTCCGAAACGCGCCACGTCTTCTGGTAAAAGCTTTTTGTATATTAGTTGAGTAGTTTATTTTAGTTTCGGAACTCAAAAGGAATCGTCTTCTCATTCTAAACTGATACAAACAGTCTCCACATTGGTTAAACGATAACCATGAATCATATAATAGACAGGGTTTCTTTTTTTTATTTAATTTCCAACGTCCACGGGCTCACAGTTGCCCGTGCCTTTTTTTACATTTTACTTTTATAAATTTTGGAGTTTTTATTTTTTATATTTTTAGCTTCGCTGGAGCAGATTTTACCAACCCGCATTGGAGCAGCGTGGTGGAATATGCTCCAAACCTTCTCCTCAACGGGAGAGGAGGCCTTAGCCCAGCGAAGGAAATTTACAGGCTGTTAATGTATGTAAATGTAATCTACGCTGGACACCGAGCTTGTCGTCTTCGTCTTCTGTCGTGGAAGACGTGGCTCACACTGAGTTTTTCTTCTTTTTTTTTCAATTTAAAATAATATATAAGCAATTATTTTGACCCTATTCATAGACAGGATTATGTTAGACAGAGTTGATATAATAAATAAGAAATAAAAACAAGGTTCATAATAATGTGCTAGATGCAGACCGCTTTGCTGTGCACTCAATACAATGGGGGTGGAAGTATCAAATTACAAAATCAATAGCCCATAACGATCTACGAACGGTTACGCGTTGATATATTGGATATAGTTAAATACAGATACGATCAGTAGTTACATGTTGTCGAACAAAGAAAAAAAACCATCATAGATTTATTTATTATTTAGCAACAATAAAATATTTTGGAGATATAATTTCGTGATTGAGTTTGCTGGAGAATATTAGCATTATCTCTGAAATTAAACGCCTACTACCTGGCCGCGGTTTCACCCCGATGTGAGGCTCTCAGGTAAAGTTTAAGTTTAAATTAATTCAAATGTAATTGCTCACTATGTTTGAAGTTTATAATTAAAGTTACTTACTGTCATTAATACTACAAAAATAAGGTTGTTTATTAAAACAACAGCCTTTAAAACATTGAACTCTAATAAACTTTTAATAACAGCGCAAATTTAAAACTGCAATTCAACTACGGCAATACTATAATTCGTTATAGAAGTATTTGAACTATACTACTGAAAATTACGTATACATGTTCGATAAAGAGTATTTACTGAGTTTCTTGTCGGTTCTTCTCCGTAGAATGTACATTCCGAAACAGTTAACTTTACATTTTAAAAAAATTTAAAAGTTCTTATATAATTATATTTCTGGTAGTGATTTTATTAAATTTTGTAGTTTAATAAAAGTTTGTGCTTGTAAAAATACAAGCAGCTAGCAAAAAAAATAACACGTGTCGACTTCGCAATGGTTAAATTCATATAAAATTTCGTCTCATTCACAGTAAACATACCGCCCACATCGCTGTCTGTCTATCTGTCTGAACGCGACAAACTCAAAAACTACCAAACATTTTTTAATTCCGTTTCCACGAATGGTCGAAGTGATTCGAAATTAAAGTTTTAGATGTGCAATTAATTAGAGTTTTGAATTAGCTCAACGATGATTTTATGAAATGATTGTTAAAGATGTCGGATAAATCATTGAAGCTTTCAAACTATGAAACAATAGTTATACGTACTAGAATGTAAACGTAGGTAGAGCCTGATTCCATCCGTACGAAGCCGGGACGAGTGGCTTGTAATTTAAAAGTTGAAGAGTTCGGTGTCGTTCAAATTCGTATCGACATTTCTAAAGTGTCCAGTGTCGAGTGTATCTGGTGGTCGTGGGTTAGTGTTTAAATTTAATAAAATAACACTGTAGCTTATTACTTTAAAACGAAGGAAGTTCTTTTAAAATATTTTCATATTGAAGTGTATCCTTGAGCTCGATGATGGTCGAAGTTCAACTCCTTGAAATATATTCAATACATAATATTCTTAAGAGACGAGATGGCGGAGTGGTTAGAACGCGTTTATCTTAGCCGGCAATGCGACTTTAAAACCACGAAAGCGCTACTGAATTTACTTGTGTTTATAATTCATCTCGTGCTCGTGATGAAAAACATCGTGAATGTAACTTATTTGGCTTAAATTCTGCCAGATGTGTGGCGACCGCGTTATAACAGCGTAGTCTAATAAGAGCCTCAGATGGAGAGGTCTTAGACCAGCTGTGGGAATATTACAGACTGTTACTTTTACATGTTATATACTTAATTTGGTAGTAAGGCTTTCTGCAAACCTGTCTGGGAAGGTACCACCCACTCTTCAGATATTCTACCGTCAAACAGCAAAACTTAGTATTCTTGTATTCCGGTTTGAAGAGCAAGTGAACCAGTCTAACTATTGGCACTAGGAACATAATGTATTAGTTACCAAATCTGGTGGCGCATTAAAGATGTACGGAATAATTCATGTTACTTACAACAATAATGTCTATGGATTGTGGAGACTTATGGCAAGTGCCATAAGTCAACTGATATTCACTCATCAGATATTCTACCGCCAAATAAGAGTACTCTGCATTGTTGTGTTTCGGTTAGAAGGGTGAGTGAGCCATAACATCTTAGTTCCCAAGGTTGGTGGCGCATAGGTGATGTAAGGAATGGTTAATAAATCTTACAGCGCCTTTGTCTATGGCTCTCAGGGCTCGTCCGCCAACCAATAGCATAAAAAAAAGTCTAACTACGTATGTAAAGAAATAAATGCAAAGAACCTACAGCAATACAGGAACTAGTGGGGTATTTCTCGTTCTATTGTAGTTGAAGCGATGTCAATAATGAGACGGCTACCCGACGGCAACCGAGAATTCAAAATAAAACACGTACACAAATACACGTACGGGAATTCACGATTATTAACATGTATCACGCGAGATTGTAAAGCGGTCGAGTGTTTGTGCGAGCGAGGGAACACGCTATATATAATAGACAGACGACAAAACGGTACAGAGCCCGTTGACGAAAGACATCTCACAGCCTGCCAGCATGATACGCGGACCTCAAAGACGAAGCTGACAACATCAAAGTTGTCAAAATACGATAAGATCTTACCAATTCGAACCGCAAGAGAAAAAAATGGGGTTTTGAACATCGAAGCTCTTATTGGAAATTTAGAAGTAAAATTAAAAATGTTATAAGTCGTTAAGTGAAATAATTTTGTATTATAAATAATACAAAATTCTGACTCGACCTACTCTGAGTTAGGCGTGAGTGCTCGCTTAGAGGGCAAATGTCTCATCACAATGTTTTCTATTTAAATTAAATAGAAAATATAGATCTAATATATATTTTAGCTTGTTAATGTGTGTGTTCCGCGAATGGATAGCGTAAAGAATGATTACATAAATGGAAGTTTGAAAATGGCACCGATAGCCGAGAAGTTATGTGGAAGGCGGCTGTCATGGTATGGGCATGTTATGCGGAGGAATGAGGAACATATTGTGAGGAAGGCCTTGAGCATGAACGTAGATGGATCTAAGAAGGGGACGACCAATGAAAAGATGGACAGTTTGTGTGAAAGATGATATGGCTGGAAAGAATGTTACTTGTGAGATGAAGTCAGATAGAGAAGTATGGAAGGAGAAGACATGCTGCGCCGACCCCGAGTAAATTGGGATAAGGGCAGGAGGATGATGATATTATTTAAGCTTGTATTCAAATTGTGAGTTAAATGATTGGTTATGCAAAGCTATTCATTTTTATTGTAAAACGCTATCAGTAATGCCACACTCAACCACCCTAGCGTGCTTCTCACCAATGAAAATAGATTTTTTTATTAAAAATAAGTCACTGTTTACTGAACCTGAACCGACTTGAATTATTTTCCAAGTTGTTTTATAAATACATAATAAAATGTATGTTACGACAAATATAATAAATAAGGCTTATTCATGAAAATAATACTTTTGAATGAAACGCTGACTAAGCATTAATTGTGAACACGACTGTGTAAATCTGATTATTTGAAAAGAGCAACTATACGAGTTTATTGCCGCTGGAGGCTGCTTACCAAAAATGTGGTAGAGTTGAAATATTGACGATGCAAAAATTCTTTATAGTAGTCTTAATGCACTTGATGTTAGGGCTTTAAACAAGCCGTCTGGATGGGTACCACCGTCAGTATTGTTGTGTTCCGGCTTGAAGGATGAGTGAGCCAGTTTAACTAAAGGCACACGGTACATTTTAGTTGGTGGCGCATTGGCGATGTAAGGAATGATTAATATTTCTTACAGCGCCTTTGTCTATGAGCGATGGTGGCCACTTACCATCAGGTGGTCCATTTGCTCGTCAAAAAGATCATTTATAGTAAAGTTCATTTGAACAAAACATATTTTATTTGATTTGTAGGAGATATCTAAGAGTATTGATTTAAAAAAAAAGTCTTATTAAATGAAAACAAAATATTAATTTACTTCAATGAAGTGAACTCGTACAAGCATAAGTAATTCAACATTAAAATTAAATATAACAACTCTGGAATATACACTTCACAGAGAAGAAACGAAATGGCTTTCCTTGTTGGTATAACTTTGTGTAATCTCGCCTGGGTAGGTAACACCCACTCAGATATTCTATTACCAAACAGCGTGAGTGAGCCAGTGTAACTATGCGCTAAGGATCACAACAACGTCGTTCCCAAGGTTGGTGGTGCATTCTTGCTGTGAAGAATGATTAATACTTCTTAAAATACTTGAGAACCTTCAAGAAAAGAGCATACTCCTTCCTTAAAGGCCGGCAACGCATCCGCAAGCCCCCGAGTTTAACAGACGTCCATGGGCGGTGGTAATCACTCTCCATCAAGTGAGCCTGCTCTTTTGCCACCTATAACATAAAAAAAAAACTTAAGTCTATGCGCAGACATGACCACAAAACATCAGGTATCGCATTTGCCAATCTGCCTACCTATATGATATAAAAAAATAAACTTAGTCATGTATAAAAATCTACGAATATGGACTTCGAGCTGTATCATTAAAACATCAATAGTGTAACAGTTTACGTGCCACCTAACGATAAAGAAAGTTACAGGCTCAATCCTTGGGCTATTGTCGTTCACACTCCTAACACAAGCTTGAAAGGTTAAAAGGAATTTTATTATTTGGAACTGCTACTTTTTTTTTCTATGAGAATGAAAGGTTTTTTTTCTTATAAAATCCAGTAAGATTATAAATCTAATACATCATTGAAAACTATTAATTTGAAGACCAAGTTGTTGTAACTCGTTATTAAGTTATCAAACATAATATCTGCTACGGTGCCGCTACAGCGTACTACGTCGTAGCATGTGATATAGTCTAAGGAGCTTAGCGCATACCAAATACTCGGGTTTCAAAATCAAATGAAAATTATATAATGTTGAAGTTGTATCTTACAAATAAATTTGAATACTTTTTAAGAGATTAATTTTAATCTAAACCTACCATCGGTTCTAAATATAGATTATATGTGATTCAAATTGTAAAGGCCAGAAACTCTATAATTACTATTTTAAGATAATGGCTCAATGTTGCTTATTATATTAAACTGTCATCTTTGTTAACTTACAATATTTATACAGCAACAGTGTAACTGTTATATATCATAGAAGTGAAGTGTATTATCACTATATACCAAATAATGTCTGTATCAAAAAGTTTTTCTTTCATATAAGTCAAATGGATTAAATCCCCCCAATTTCCTCTCGAGGCCCGAATAGGGGAACTAGACAACTTAGATTGAACCAAGTTTAAGATAAAACCTTGGCCGACTTTTGTAACTTAAATAATCTCGTCCGCCCTCGATCGCGTCTGGGACCAACAATAGAATGTTTCATAGTGTTTAAATAAATGAATACTTCATTAAAACCACGAGGACTAAGCCGTCTTAAGGTAATTGTAATAAGATAATAAAAAAATAATTTAAAACGGTTGAAACGAAATAGAGTACTTAATTTGTGTTTATAATTCATCTCGTGCTCGGCGGTGAAGGAAAACATCGTGAGGAAACCTGCATGTGTCTAATTTCAACGAAATTCTGCCACATGTGTATTC
This sequence comes from Vanessa tameamea, assembly GCF_037043105.1. Classification (NCBI taxonomy): domain Eukaryota; kingdom Metazoa; phylum Arthropoda; class Insecta; order Lepidoptera; family Nymphalidae; genus Vanessa; species Vanessa tameamea. The sequence goes on from NC_087337.1 coordinate 171,710, forward strand.
CACCAACCCGCATTGGAGCAGCGTGTTGGAATATGCTCCAAACCTTCTTCTGAAAGGGAGAGGAGGCTTTAGCCCAGCAGTGGGAAATTTTCAGGCTGTTAATGTAATGTAAAAAAATAATTAATATTTTTTATGGTGCCAAGATATATGATGGTGATCACCAGTTACCATAAACTATTTTTCCGTCCGCTTACTTATTTTATGAAATACATCACCAATCCCTAGGAACCAAGAAGTTACGACCCTTGTGCCTGTAGTTGCACTGGCTTATAATTTATAACATATTTCAATAGTGCCTACAAGGTATAAACTTATTTGTATAGTTTAATACGGATGTCCGGTGGAAGCAATAACGGTGCACATCCGGTAACTTAGAGACAGATAACAAGAATATATACTGTTGTTTGCGATCTTGTTTACGTGACAAATTGAATGAATGAAGTGCTTCGATTATGTTGCGGTAATTAATGTACATTACAGTACATTAACAGCCTGTAAATTTCCCACTGCTGGGCTTGGACCATATTCCACCACGCTAGTGGTCCATTTGCAAGTACATATCTAAATCGCCAAAATCTGTTATGGTTACAGCGCGATCAATACTTATAAAATTTCCTCATGTCCTGACTGACAGATTCGTCATCACCGAGCGTAAGTTACGGCCATGAAATTTGGTGAGTAGGATCGTTTTATTTAGCAGACACCCACTTAGGAAGGAATTTTGGAAATTCTACCCCTAAAGGGGTGACAGTATGTATGAAAGTCCGTCATTTTTTAAGGTAGAAACTTTATTTTTGGGATACTGGTTAAAAATGAGTAAATACGTATATAAGCGTTTCTTTATACTCTACCCTGAAGAGCGAAATAGACACCAATGTGGTATACAAAGAGGTCTTATTCAACTTCCACGAGAGCAAAGCCGCGAGCAACAGTTAGTATTTTATATATGTTGAACATAAATGTATTGAATTTTGATTTCGATCGAATAAAACGTAACAAAATCGACGGATAGATTTAATTATTCCGTTGGAATCGACTTATCGGTATGGCCGTAGTTGCTCGCAAGTCGTTTTATAAATATCGTTTCGATGACTCGTCCGGGCGAAAGCGAAGTTTATCGCATTACGCGAGCATCCGCTGAAGGATATTCCTTGAAATGAAACTTTAGTAGTGCGAGGACTTTATACAGGTCCGTCTAACTACTATGAATCATTTTCTTGTCGTCATCGTTTTCCGCTGCTGAGCAAAGTCTTCTTTTAAAATGGATACTCCCGGTTTTTTAACGACATTTGGGCCTCTTCCGCTGGAAAAAAGCTTGAACATAAATACTCCCGATTCTTTAAAGACATTTGACAACAAAAGCTTGGACCTGTTTATCCCAGAAAAATGGGGGGGAGTGAATGTGTTACTCACCGGTGCCTAGAACGTCTAGTCTGTCCAATAATACCAGAATACTTACTAAGAACAGCGAAGCCCACTCCATCTTTTGAGGACCGTGACGCCCAGTTAGGCCGCACTTCATTCTTGTTCCCTTTTCAAATTTACTGATACCTGGTCGCCACTCTAGGACTCATTCTCTCCAACCATTAGTCATCGGTCACAGCCCACTATGAATCCAGGCTGCCACTATTGTTAGCTATGTCGGTTCTTCTTTCCCGATAATATCGTTTCTGATTTCAAAAAACGACTGACCTTGAATTTGTGGCACAGTATATAGATGATAATGTCGTCCGGCCGATTTCGGTCATCAAGTGTTTAATCTCATGGAAGAACAGCCAACTATTCAACAACACACTTCAAACTTCCAGACTAAAGGCTGCTACTGAGTATTTTCCGACAGCAAATCCAATACCTTTTTAGTGGCCCGTGGCTAAGGTTTGAACCTAGAACCTCGGAATCTGTGGCCTTATATAAAATCACTAGTTAACGAGGCATTCGAGTCACTAAGTATATACAGGGTTATATACAAACATTTGATCCTCCTGTTGCTGAATGTAGGTTCAACGTGTATTTTCGTTTAGGGACAAAAGGGTCCTTGTCCATTTTTAATAAAGGCAACCCCTGCGGGCGACCTCGCTTGAAATCCTTTAAAATACTAAAATAGCTCGAAAAATGTTTATTTATTAAAAAAGTTAAAAGCTTTTCGTTTCTTAATGATAATGTTTATTTTATTACATATACAATGAAAATACAATTATGTTCATCATCAAACAACGGGCGTGGGAGCATTTGCCCAACAGTGGGACAATAACAGGACGTTGACTGTTGTCGACATGACATACTCTGAACTAATTTATTAGAGACTCTTTCAAATATAAATATTTAAGGATAGCTGTGAAAAAATTCCCTTAGTTTTCGTTCGCCAGTTCTCTTCAGATCTCAGGTGTTTCTCTAACCGGTGGTAGATTTTTGACGATCAGTAACTGTAATGTTTTTTGTTAAATGAAGATTTTGAATTCGGTTTATTAAAATATTTATTTATTAGGTTTAGTAGAGATTTTTTCATTGGTCATTCTTACGTACACATAAATACATCCATATATTATGTAAAAAGCAAACACTATATTGTAATTAAACTATTCATTACTATTGCTTGCTACGACAACAAAAGTGAAAACAAAAAAGAAACGAATAATGAGCAAAGGATAAAATTTAAAGCTTGTACACACATCTATCACATTAAATATGAAGCTGGTAACTAAACATTTGTTTTAAGAGTAATAAAAGTCAACGCAATTTAAAAATATATATATTTAAAGGCAAAACAATCAACTTGAAGACTTAAATACAATCATAACTCTGTGACTTATTTCAGTCCATTCTTGTTAATAAATAAGAAATAATTTGTTTAATTATAATTTGTTTAATATTAATATGTGATTATGATGATGAAACTCTCTAGTTTCATCATTCATTCTGTCTACGCCTGTAAAGACTTTTTCCTCAAACGAAGTATTCCGTGGCTTACAGTAGAGTGACCTGGTAAGGTATGCCTTATCTGGTAAGGTGTCCTTTCCCTCTAATGGCGGCCTCTTCCTCTATTTATCTCCATATATTTCTATTGTATACGGTTTTATTTAATATTATTTAAACATATAATTTTGTTTCTGTTTCAAGACGATCGGAATTTTCAGTAGTAATTTTGTTATTGTCATTTAATTAATCTCCAACATTGATAATTTATTTAATTGTGTTTGTTATTTAGTAGATAATATAATTAAAGCGAGAGCAACTTCGTTCTAACTGGGTGTCCCACGATACCTCTGTTTTTTTATAATAATAATTAATAATATTTATTTTTTTATGATATCGGTAGGCGGACGAGCAAATGGGCGGACGACCGCCCATAGACAATGGCGCTGTCAGAAATATTAAACATTCCTTACATCATCAATGCGCCATCAACCTTGGGAATTAAGATGTTTATTTATTTATTTATTTATACTTTATTGCACCCAAACTTAAAACTAAAAATTACAATATTGAATGTTATGTCCCTTGTGTAGTTACACTGGCTCACTCACCCTTCAAACCGGAACACAACAATACTGAGTACTGCTGTTTGGCAGTACAATATCTGATGAGTGGGTGGTACCTACCCAGACAGGCTTGCACAAAGCCCTACCGCCAAGTAAATATATTATTTATTCGTTTTTCAATATTATTGTAACTTGTTCTATAATAACTATAAAAATAATTTCTGGCTTCGTTGGCTGCGGGTCCGCGTGCCCAACTCGGTTTTTCAATAAATTCCTTTGAGTTTTATATTTCAAGTAAGTACAGGGCGACACCGCGTTGCGACGAGTGCAGGTAATTTTTTATTTCGTTTGAAACAAGATCCCGCTGAGCTGCGCATATCACAGCACAAGCTGTAATCAAATAAAATCGAAATTCATTTTCTTATTCGAGTCTTGCGAGCTGTATTCACTAATTTTAATAAATTAAAGTTAAAATAAATAAATCACTCGCTCGAAATGTTGATTCTACCGAGATAAACCGACAAGAAATCTTATACGGCTGTATAAGAACAAAATTTAAAACGAGAACAAAATCGAAGCAAATTGTTTTCGACAACCACAAATCTATGTGAACTAATTTATACTATTTGACATTAAAATTCTCATTGTAAAAAAAAGGTTTCGCAATTTCCGCGCCAAATTTAGATAAGTGACTAATAAACCCTGTCATTGGCTACGAAATTCCTAAAAAATCTTTTGAATAAACGTTTCGCGGGAGGCCCGCTGTTTATGTATGTATTGTGACTTTATTCACTTACATAACATAAAACATAATCAGGCTTTAAATTTCCCATTGCTGGGCTAAGGCCTCCTTTCCCGTTGAGGAGAAGGTATGGAGCATATTCCACCACGCTGCTCCAATGCGGGTTGGTGGAATACACATGTGGCAGAATTTCGTTGAAATTAGACACATGCAGGTTTCCTCGCGATGTTTTCCTTCATCGCCGAGCACGAGATGAATTATAAACACAAATTAAGCACATGAAAATTCAGTGGTGCCTGCCTGGGTTTGAACCCGAAATCATCGGTTAAGATGCGCGCGTTCTAACCACTGGGCGATCTCGGCTCTCCTTTTTTTTGTCTTTAATTTAATTCTCTTAAAGAATTAAATTAAAAAAACAACGTTCATCATATAATTTCTGTAATGTATATCACTCGTTTTCGTCGGTCGTGACATTCGTTTTAAAAACCTTTATCTCTCTAAACCTTCTCACGAAAACGCTTTAAACTATTACCCTTAAAAGCCAAGCATGAAAAATATTCTCTCAAGAATTCGGAAAGACATCACAAAGCTTTCTCGGTAAAGAAACTTTGAAAGCTTCATCAAAGCTTTTTGTCAGAAAAAGTTGCGGTATATTTGTGGTGGAAAAATATACATCTCATTAGTCATTTCTAAGTAATTACATGTGTTTTGAACAAGTTGAGTCTTCGACTTCGCTTGCGTTGACCTTGAATACAGACGGATAGATTTTCTTTGAAGTCTTCTTTGAATATTTATATATTTAAATAGACTGTCAAAGCTGCGAACACGTCGAAAAAACTTAGTAGAAAACGGTTGGCCACTAAGTACACGCACACTAGTAAAGTAGTATGATATTTGGAGTGTCAAGCGTATCTACCACTCATACCAAAATAGTAAAGTTGTCTAGTGCGACATTCTATCTAGGTTTATTAATAAACAGCGACCCGCCCCGGCTTCGTACGAGTGTAATATTGATACTAAATATACTACAGAATGTCTTACAACGTTCACAGCTATTTTGTTATTAGACAATACAAACCGCTATGTCACTGCATTTTAAATATGAAATATCTTCGAAAATATTCATTTAAATTACATGCTGTAAAAGATCATATTGATCTGTATTAAATACACAATGTATTTAAGTTACTTAATTGGATAAGGATTAATGCTGTATTGCTTAAAATCGGTTCGTAAATAAGCCATTATTTCTCGTAAACAGTAAAGGATAAAAAAATATTATTGTGGGTTATCCTTAAGAGATAGACTGACATATACAAAAGCGGATGTTCTTGTAGCTCTTTTTAAGATATACAATGCTGTAGTACATTATTTTTATCGATCTCGTAAGGTTCAGCCAGCGTTTGCAATGAGTGAGTTCGTAGAAATTAGTTCATGCGAAAATTGGTAAACCAAACTTTCAATTTCAAATCTATCTGGGAGTTCCAAAAGAACACGTCTACATTTAAAGTCTATTTAAACATATGTTTACGATCCTTGGTTACCATACAATAAAAGGTTATCAAATAAAATCAAATCAAAATTTACTTAATTCGAGTCGGCTTTCACAAGCACTTTCAAATCGTCATTTTACAGAAGTATATTAAAAGTAAAACTACCACTGATTTGAATGTAGAGTCTACTGAGAAACTCAGTAGTTATTCTTTTCCAACATTTTGATTACATTATGTTAGTTAAATACAATTATATATAATATTTCCTGTCTGAAAATTAATAAGTATTAGCTCCGCGCCTCTTTATCATCTACGAGTACATATCCTTGTGTTGAATAATATGCCTTATTTTTACAAACTGATTTGAATTTATGTATCACCTAAGTTATCTTCCTCTCTGTGTAAGAGAACTCTTTTCCAGAATTCAAAGTTGCGTTTAAATATCAGACTTAGTCGGTAATTTATCGACTTATGAATTAACTCCGTCGTTTTGATCAATAAGAAAGCCGCCATTTTGTTTTCCTCGATTGTAACTTTTTATAAAGGCCTCTCAAAAATACCCCTCCGTTTTCCACAGATAATAAAATACTAAGTTCGGTGAGAAGTCGATTTAAATTATTTCGGTCGAGATAAATAATGATTATTAGTTTGAAATATAGATATAATATTACAGATTATTTATCTTACACAAGAATCGTTAGCATTAAGGCTTTACATTACATTAACATTAACAGCCCGTAAATTTCCCACTGCTGGGCTAAGGCCTCCTCTACCTTTTGGGGAGAAGGTATGGAGCATACTCCACCACGCTGCTCCTATGAAAGTTGGTGGAATACACATATGGCAGAATTTCGTTGAAATTAGTCACATGCAAGTTTCCTCATGATGTTTTCCTTCACCGCCGAGCACGAGATGAATTATAAACACAAATTAAACACCTCATAACTCAGTGTTGCTTGCCTGGGTTTGAACCCGCAATCATTGGTTAAGATGCACGCGTTTTAACATCCCGGCTTTACTAATACACAAATAAAAAATAAAAATTGCTGTAAAAATCGTGACCGCATGGAACGGTGGCATTAACAGCGGTGAAATACAATTTCGATCCTCTTGGCAAACAATGAACCAGCCCTCCTGGCACCAGTGGAGGCAATAAGGCGAGGTGTTATACTTTTAATGAGGGGTTTTGCACTACTACTCCAAGGTACAATGTTCGAACATTTTTTCATAAACTATAAAATATGGACATCTTTAATAACTTTTTACTTAAACACTGAACTAGAGGAAACATTTATGCCAACACAAGTGCCCAAATAAGTTGTGTAATGTTTTCAGTTTTCTTGTGTGTTTGTGAGTTTCTTTGTTCCATAATAACTATTAAATGCCTTCAAATCTTACATGATCCCGAGTGATAGTTACCAAAAAATAATTTATTAATTTGCAACAGTTTTATTTTTAAGATATTTTTGAGGTAATTAAAAGTGTTATGGTAATTCCTATAACGATGAATCACACTGCACTTGATTAAAATTATCGTAATTGTTTGAAATTTCTTATACACGGACCCCTCCGGGATGCGCCAGGGCTTCCTAGGCTCCGCCGTCTCCCAGCGTGCGCCAAGTAATGAATTTCTTGCTGCCCAAAAGCCTCCTGTCTTATTTACATTACTTGGTGGTAGGGCTCTGTGCAAGCCCGTCTGGGTAGGTACCACCCACTCATCTAACATTCTACCACCACACAGCAGTACTCGGTATTTTTGTGTTCCGGTTTGAAGAGGGAGTCAGCCAGTGTAACCACAGGCACAAGGGACGTAACATCTTAGTTCCCAAGGTTGGTGGCGCGTTGGTGATGTAAGGAATGGTTAATATTTCTTACGACGCCTTTGTCTATGGGCGGTGGTGACCACTTACCATCAGGTGGCCCAATTGCTCGTCCGCCTAAATATCAACAAAAAAAAATTGTCGTATACAAATATAACAGTTTCATCAGACTTCGTGTTTCCCACGACATAAATTACGAGTATACATAAATATTCATCACAGTAAAATCAGTGCTGCTTGTCCGGGTTTGAACCTAAAATCATCGGCTATCATCCAAGTGTTCCAACCACTGGGACATAACGGCTACAATACGGAACTTAAAGATATTCCAAACTACCCATCTTTTACCTTTTTAGATGTGTATCTTTATTCGTTAGAGTAGAGGCAGGTGTCGTAAACGTTTGGAGCACATTTAAATCAGAAACTTAGTGGAAACGGTTCTGTTTAGTGACGAGTAATTTTACATCGATATCGATAGAAATTTATTTTCATTTATATTATATTATTACATTAATAGTGTAGATTAAAAGAGTACTTACATTGATATTCAAGGCCTGGAAGTGTCGACATGTGACGGCCGTACAGTGGCGTAGTAAATGATACGTTATTATTTCAAATCAATAATGTCTTTATTTAGTGCTTATAGAACTTTGGCGCACCTCGGGAGAAGGATGTCCAGTATTGAATTAATTTTATTAATATAAGAAACTCGATCGGCATATTCATAAAATATACAAACATAGGCAGGACTTTGTACCGGCATACATTACTCTGATCCCAATGTGAGTAGCTAAAGTACTTGTGTTATGGAAAATCAGAAGTAACTACGGTACCACAAACACCCAGACCCAAGACAACATAGAAAACTAATTAACTTTTTCTACATCGACTCGGCCGGGAATCGGACCCGGGACCTTGGAGTGGCGTACCCATGAAAACCGATGAACACACTATTCGACCACGGAGGTCGTCAATTTTAAAATATATATTTCTATCGATATAATGACAAATGATTGTGACATCACTAAAGGTTTCTTTTTAAAGCCCTCGCGACATTTGTGATGCTCAGATGTAATGTGGAGCAGGCTTTATGGAAATTCTGCTATTTGATACTAAAATATTGATGGCGTTTCGTATACTGTAGGACAGTCTTTATGATATTAACTACTTTAAGAGTAAGTGGTAGTTTGACCATTTTTTTACGTCTTATATAGTAGGTTCGATGCTTGTATTCTAAAACTATAACAAAATCAACCTTTGTGTGAGCTATGAGAGATTTTGTTAATTGACAGTACATACAAAAATGTACTTAATTTTATTATTTTTTTATTAAGGACAACTTACAAAACATACACCATTCATAGGTTTTAAAATAAAGGTAATTACATTTTTAGCTGAGTGTTGTTTCAATTAAAAGTTATCACGGCATGGAAAGGGACAGTTTTATCTATTAACCCAACACAACCTTTTTTCTACTATGTTATACAAAAGAGTTAAAAAAATTACTAACAATAATAATACAAAATAAAAATGCAAATGACAAAAGACAAGACAATTACAAATTACCAACTAATTACTAAACAATTAAAAAAAAAAAGTGTAACTTTTTTTATACGTAACAAAAATTTTAAAACAACTTTGCAACAACAGCCACCCACTGTGATACAAAACGTAAACGATATAATATACTTTAATATACATAAACACCAAATTTAATGTTCTAAGACTAAATACGTCACGTAAATAAATTAATTTATGAATTGAATTATGGACAGAATACATATTTTTAGTCAAAATAAAACTAGCCTTATTATAAAATTGATGCTCATGTCAAAGAAACATTTATAAATAGGACACATTATTCAACACAAGATTATATATACGACTAAAAAAGCGTGGTGCTAATACTTGTTAACTTTCAAACAGGATATATTATATATTATATATAAATGTATTTAAGTAACGTAATGTACTTCAAATGCTGTAAAAGAGTAACTACTGATCTCTACATTCCGACCCTGTGGTTTACTTAATATAGTTTTGTAAATGGCGATTCAAAAATGCTTGTGAAAGCCTACTTGAATAAAATATATTTTGATTTTGATACAAAAATGTACCTTATTTTAATGTACATAAGCAACAAATTAATTGTTCTGGTCATAATGCGCGTAAATAAATAATAACAAACATTTACTAATTATACAAAAAATACTAATTACTTATTGTGAATCAAATCAAAAACAACTGTTGTTTATGGTAAGAAAATACTCTCGAACTGAGATGAACCAGCGAGTATATATACTTATATTAATATATCCACGGAAGGTTTACCAGAATATGCAGCGCGCTTCAGAGAAGGTTTTAGTATATGTTACATAAGTAGTCGCGCTGTACGGTTTCAACCGCTTAATATTTGGATTATTAACGTGACAAGTTTAAATTCAATGTTCTTGTGTGAATTAAAACAGTAATAAGAATATCTTAGTTTAAAAAACAAACAGTACAAAAACACAATAAATTAAATTAAAAACACAAATAAACCAATCGAGTTTCCAACAACAAACATTACATAATATATTAAAAGGGCAAAAACATGCAACATTAACAGCCTGTCAATATCCCACTGCTGGGCTAAGGCCTCCTCTACTTTTGAGGAGTAGGTTTAGGCATATTCCACCACGCTGCTCCAATGAAAAGAAATTAAACACATGCAGGTCTCCTCACGATGTTTTCCGTCACCGCCGAGCACGAGATGAATTGTAACCACAAATTAAGCACATAATTATTCTGTAGTGCTTGCCTGGGTTTGAACCAGTAATCATCGGTTAAGATGAACGCATTATAACCACTGGGTCACCTCGGCTTTCAAAAGACGGCGACTAAATATGCATCAGATCATTAGTCAGGTCAGCAAAACAAAACAGAAATTTGAAATAGCTTCAAATTAGTCACGCGTGCGACGGATTCAATTAAATTATAAGCAATAATTAAATTAATTTGATTAAAATTAACTAATTCTACTATAGAGTTAATTACAATTTAAATATTATTACGATGCTTATTTTGCTTAGTATATATAGCTAAATCAATATTAACAAAATATTTAGTGTACATTTTACAAGCTCTGAGAATAAAAGAGTTTTGGGCATACTTGAGTCTAGCTTTTGCTTTTTAAAAGGAACTGATCGCCTGTATTAAACTATGGTGTATATAACTTTACGTAGTGGACTTAGTTATGACGTCAATAAAACAATATGACTGACGATTCCTCTCGGTGGTAAGGCTCTGTGCAAGCCTATATGCGTAGGTACCACCCATTCATCAGATATTGTACCGCCCAACAGCCGTACACGTATGTTGTTTTCCAGTTCGAAGGATGAGTGAGCCAGTGTAACGATAGGCACAAGGGATATAGCCTGTTAGTTCCCAAGGTGCCAAAAGCGCGATGTAAGTAAAGTAAAAATAATGGCCTTGTGTAAACTTGTTATTTATGAACTACCTAAAATACACAATTAACAACAACTCCCCCCCCCCCCCCTCCATACGGCTCCACACGGGTAGAATAAGTAAAAGGACGAATACACATTTACAACTACCTGTTTTTTTGGTCTGCAAAGTGAAAACGCATGGAGAACAGACTTTTGTTTTTTTTTTTGAAGTCATACCATCTTATGGGAGGGTTACCCGCTTCGTTACGTAACGCGTTACGGCGGCAGTCTCTCTAGCTTCCCATTCTCTTATAAATTCTTAGTTACATTTCTTGAATATGTACATGAATTTTATGTTTATCACATTAGAATGTTGTGTATGTACACAAATATCTGATGTAAGAAAATATATTTTGCATTAATTTAAAATATATTTAATAGTCAATACAATATTTTATCAATAAATAACCTTTCCTTACATTATCATAATATATATAAACACAATTTAAGTAATAACCCAAGCTTTTCTCAAGTTAAACAATTTAAATATTATATAGTTCAACTTGGATTAGTTTAAGTTATCACTTCTGTCGGACGTCCCCAGACGCACTCGGTCTTATTTTTTATTGAGAAGATCTACGAAATGTTATTTCATGGAAGGCCTGGTACAAATTGTATTTTGGTACATATTTGGCATATGGCTGCGCCAAACATTCCTCATTAGGCACGGAACAAGTGTATCAAGATAAATCGCTTCGTCATAAACTTTTCCCGAGAAGATGCGGTACCGATAGGAGAACATTACATCAGGAGAAAATAATAACATAAACATAATCAGCCTGTAAATTTCCCACTGCTGGGCTAAGGCCTCCTCTCCCTTTGAGGAGAAGGTATGGAGCATATTCCACCACGCTGCTCCAATGCGGGTTGGTGGAATACACATGTGGCAGAATTTCGTTGCAATTAGACACATGCACGTTTCCTCACGATGTTTTCCTTCACCGCCGAGCACGAGATGAATTATAAACACAAATTAAGCACATGAAAATTCAGTGATGCCTGCCTGGGTTTGTACCCGAAAACATTGGTTAAGATGCACGCGTTCTAACCACTGGGCCATCTCGGCCAAATCGGAAGAAAATATATTGATATAATTACTACGAACATGTTCGTTTTAAATTATGACTCTTTTTTTATTCGTAGCTTTAAATTAGGATCACAAAGTGTACGCAACACACTTACTTTTTTTCTTAAAAGATCTCTACATCTTCGTGTATGCTATACAGACCTCAGCTAATCCCCCTTCCCTGGCGACGCCTATTTCCATCCTTCCCTGGAGTGCGGTCTGCAGTGGTGTCTGCCCTCCACTCCCGCTCTGCAGCCTCCGTCCTTGACATGACATATTCGCCGAAGAAGCACATTTCACTACCGATCATAGTATTGATGAAGAAGTCAACCCAAGAAATTGTAACCCATATGGAATTTCAGATCATCTCACAAAGAATTAACTAAAATATTGCAAATATAATTCCCGTTTTATTTTGTTAACGGTACGCGGACTTCGTAACGAGTTTGAACAACATTTAGGAATATATAAGATACGTTGTAAGTGTTCATTATATAGCATTAAAGTCAATAAAATAATTGAACGATATTAAAAAAAAAACTTACTTAAAATAATGAAACTTTAGTTCCAATAATGTGACACGTTTTGAGTTATTCATTCTAACAGATTTAGCCGACTTCAGAAACAGAGGGAGGTTATCAATGCGTTTGTAATTTTATGTTTGACCACTGAACACCGTCATTTTGGAACCGATTTGAAAAGGTCTTTTTTGTTTGGAAAGTTTGGTACCATTTGCAAGGACGTGTAACTTTCAAGCATTTCGTTAAATGAGAGAGACGAAAGATTTGACGTAGTGAGGGAGAGAAATAGACGCATGCCTATAGCTTATTCATTTGCGCTCGTATTTTAAGAGAACCATTATGGCTTAGTGGTTTGAAGGCATACATTTTAAATGTCGATACGACGTTCAAATACAAACCAGCACTGGTAAATTTCTTTGTGCTTAATTTATGTTTATAATTAATCTCGTGCTCCGCGGTGAAGGAAAGCATCACGAGAAAACCTTTACGTACCCACCGACACACATTAGAGCAGTCTGAAGGAGTACACTCCAAGCCCTATCCTTAAAAAAGGAGAGGAGCCCTTGCCTGTGTGTGTGGCATATTTACAGATTCTTCCTTAACTCGTGTTATTGATAATGAATATAATTTCTCTTGTTCCAGATGAAACATGCTGAAAGTGCTGGTGTTAAAGTGGCATTATGACGTCACCCGCATCCGATAGATGCAGTTCTCGATGAGTGTCATAAAAGTGAACGTGTATATAGTGAAGTGTTTAGTTATTAATGATTCAAGTGAAGTGAAGTGAAATGCGAGACGGGTCTAAGCCTGGCCCGAGTGGAGGCTCGTCCGGGCATGTTTTGGATAAAGATACCGAAGGTATGATCTTTGCATTCTATAAATATAAATTATACACCTTAGGAACTAAGATGCTATGTACCTTATGCGTGTAGATATAAAGGCTCATTCGATTTAAACCAGATCACAACTGTACTAAGTATTACTGTTTGGCGATTGTATGAGCAGATAATACCTACCCAGATAGGTTGCATAACGCCTCACTACCAAGTAATTACATTAAATTAAATTTATAAAATGACGATTCAGAAGTGCTCCCAGCTTGAGCCTCAATAATGTATATTTATATTGTGTATTTAGATCACTAAACTACAATGACTGCCTCACTTTAAATCGGAATACAATAATACTGAGTTTTACTGTTCGGTACTACATGTTAAATGGGTGGTACCTACCCATAAAGGCTTGCACAAAGCCCTACCACCAAGTCACATAAGTATTCAGTGGTGCTAGTTCGTCAGTGAGCCTTTGTAACTAAAGGTACAAGGGACTTAAAACCTTAGGTACCAAGGTTTGTAACGCATTGACGATGCAAGGAATGGTTAATATTTCTGTGACCTTATGTTACTTTTAAGTAGTCTTTTTACCACCAATCAATATCATAAAATATATGCGTGCTTGGGAAATATGGTGAGGAAATTCAATCTACGGAATGAAACTCTTTGACAAGTGTCCACGAACCCGCAATAGAGCTGCGTGGTGAGATAATAATCTCAAAAGCTTTTAGCAGCATTCACTAACCTAATTTTACATGAAATTCTGTGTATATCTTTATGTTAGGTCTAAATATCAGCTGACTACATAAAACATATTTCTCTAAATAAATGAATTAAAGCCATTCATCGTAATCTGGATTTAGAGGTTTGTTTTAATTAAAACCGGACGAGAGCGGCCGCGGGCCATCTGTCGAGTTCCACTTGACGTCCCCGCTATATAAATAATTTTACTTTGAGTATATTTATATTAAAAATCAAAGTATACTTTATACGAGTACTTTGGAGTCATTTTGCATTTAATTTAATGTTTAACTAGCAGATTCTGAATGGGAAATAGTTTAACTAGCAAAAAACTGTTTTAACACGACTGTCTACGGAAGAATGATGTCATAGTTCATGGATCACCTGATGCTGAGTGGTCACCACCGCACATAGACAATAGCGCTGAAAGAAATATAAACTAAGATATTATATCTCTCGTGCCTTTAGTTACACTGGCTCACTGTATTGCTGGTAGAATTTGGCGGAAGAATTCTTATTGAAATAGTTTGAATATCTGATGAGTGGGTGGTACCTACTCAGACGGGCTAGCACAAAGCCCTACCACCAAGTAGTGTGTATGGGTATGACTCGGTGAACTCGCGACTTCAACTACTTGCAATTCAGCTGCTCATGTAAATCCATTGTCTATTTTCCAATAATAATGCATATTTATTGCATCGTTTGTCTGGTGGCCAGAGTGTTGGACGTTTGAAGTCCGATATCACAGCACGCAACTCTAACTTTCCGAAACTATGTCTTACCTTCTACCAGCGTGGACTGGACCAGTATGGCCTCCAGTCTCAGAAGCAGCGTTGCTGATATATTTTATCATCACTATATATTTACTGATATATTTTATAATATCAATATTATAAATATCACTAATTTGTCGAGTCAACATTATCCCCGCAGTAATATCGTTAAAGCCAAACATTCTATTACAAAGAACGACGGTTTAATTTTTGTCACGTCATTTTTGTTATATTAGTTTGTGACGTCACGTCACGTCACGATGAAACTGCGAAGCGCAATTATTTAGATCACAATATTATATACACAAACAGTCTCCGAATCGCGCTGCATTTTCTGGTACCATTTTTTGTTTATTGCATTCAATTTAGCATTACGAAAGAACGTGTCCTCGTTAAACAGCATAGATTAATCATTTTTCTAGTATTCCCTTTTTTACATTTTACTTGGTGGTAGAGCTTTGTAAGGAATGGTAATTTTTTCTTACAGCGCCAATGTTTCTGGGCACTGATGAACACTTACCAACCGAGTGAATCGTCCGCCTACCTATAACATATATACATATGTCCCTCTTCCGTTCTCTAAAGCTGAAATCTTGTATTTATAATAGAAATCACAATATTCTCAAGGGGTGAAGTCAGCTGGCTAATCCTAGAGTTTGAAGTTTAGTCAGGAAAACTTATTTTCTGCAAAAGTGACCACGTCAGTAATATATCCTTCTGTTAATTTCTGTCAACAGGATCATCAGCTGAGGACAGCAGTTATGAAGAACTGGCCACACTGAAGACGATTCTGAATTTTCCAGAGGAAGTAGCTCTCCGGCTCACTGACACGGAGTACAAAATATTTTATCAAGTAAGACCATAGCATATGATATTTTTTTTATGGACTTTCAATATAGAGAACCGTTACACTTGCTTATTGATAATCAAAAAACTACCACCGGACAATCCTCGGACCTGAGAAGAACTGTACTGTACTGTTTCGCAAAATATTTGTCCAATAAGAAAAAATATATTTTTGTTATTTGAAAAAACATGGTGACAATCATCTCTTTCCCAAGGTGTGCATTCGTAGAAACCGGTAACAAACTCAGTAGTTACCCTTTTCATTTTAATCACAGAGTATCTTAGGAAAGCATCACTTGGTCGTGTAATTTATCTAACCGCGAACGCTGCGGAGCTGAGTCTCCCTGACGGGGACGATAATTGACACATTTATAAAATTAGGATCGATAATAGTGAGTTAAATACATTAATTTTACAAACCAAACACGGTTTTTTTTATACTAGCAACCCGCTCCGACTTCAC
This sequence comes from Vanessa tameamea, assembly GCF_037043105.1. Taxonomy (NCBI): domain Eukaryota; kingdom Metazoa; phylum Arthropoda; class Insecta; order Lepidoptera; family Nymphalidae; genus Vanessa; species Vanessa tameamea. The sequence continues at coordinate 187,975 of NC_087337.1, forward strand.
ACGGGTGCAATGCTGATACTTACAGATTGTCTTTATATACAACGTATGCAGGTACAGTTACAGGTACTTAATTGGATAAGGATTAATGCTGTATTGCTTAAAATCGCCTCATAGATAAGTAAAGGGTAAAATAACCGTGTTGTGGGTTATCTCTAAAAGATAGATAGATACCGTCGCGGACTTTTTTGTAGACCCTTTTAAGGTGTACAATATTGTAGTTACATTATTTTGATGTATCTTGTTTCAGTGATTCTGTACTATATTATGCATGTATAATACCTATAAACCTTCCTCTTGGATCACTCTGTCTATCAAAAAACCTTCCAAAAAACTTCCGTTTTTTTCTGTGTTTGTCTACGTTTTTTACTTCGGAACTCAATCATTTGAGAACCAATTTTGAATTTTTTATTTTGTTTGGGATTACTTGCCGTTAAGTTGCATTTAAGTTTTAAGAAAAAACACTACTTCTAACGGTGAAAACTACGCTATGAACATTTATGGGCTCGAATTATTTATAATCGATTTTCACGCAATATTATTTGAAATAAATTATATATTATTCTATGATTTCTTGTTCGAACATTATTCAAGACGTTACGGTTACTTGTTATGTAAGACAAAGACATATTAAAGCCTTCTATTAGGAAGAACGCGACCAAGATTGACCTGAATTCTCGCTAAGCCCGATTTCTCTTCGTTAGAGCTAGTCGGGATAAGTACGGGAAGAAACAGCGAACCTAAACAGTGTTAATGCTTGGTATTTCTTTAAGTGACAATTTCTGTGGTGGTAGCCTCTTACCATCAAAACTATTTGCTTGTCTGCCATTCTATTTAATAAATATATATATATATAAAATTGAGTCATCTCGTAAAAATTCCAAGTTTCACCCGCACCACCTAGATGTCCGAAAACTCACAACAGCGCGATTTTTAAGACATTTTCTGCCTCGCACAACCACTCTGTGGTACCAACTTCGTCGGCGGTTTTTCCGAACCGATACAACTTGGGAACCTTCAAGAAAAGAGCGTACTCCTTCCTTAAAGGCCGGCAACGCACCTGCAAGCCCCCCGGTGTTGCAGATGTCCATGGGCGGTGGTAGTATTTTCCATCAAATGAGCCTCCTGCTCGTTTGCCACCTATGACATAAAAAAAAAGTTAAAATGCAAAACAAAGAATCCTGTAATTTATAAAATCAATGAGATGAGGTTGTTTTAATTTAATCTCTTTTTAGTTTATTTTTATATGACGGAGGGGATCCGTTAATTAACTCCCTCTGGGATTCTAATATTCCACGTTGTAGACGTCAGTCAATCGTCTGCGGCGGGGAGATGTCATGAGCAAGTTAACTTGTCGTTACTTGAAAATTAACGTGTTTAGGGGGATTACGTAAACAATACTCTACCTCTTCTTCCTAATGACAAATCAATCATGTACGAAAGGAGGAATGTATAATGTTTCACTAAAAACTGCTAATCAAAGTTTATCCGAAAGGCCGTGACTCAATATATATCAATCATAAATGATTTTTAAATTAAGAAACCTAAATTAATTTATTCGTTCGCAGTAGGTTTTTATGACCAAATTAGTCATAATTAAAAAATAAATATTATTGGACAACATCACATACATTACTCTCATCCCAATGTAAGCAGCTAAAGCACTCGTGTTATGGAAAATCAGAAGTAACGACGGTACCACATACACCCAGATCCAAGACGACATAGAAAATTAAGAAACTTTTTCTACATCGACTCGGCCGGGAATCGAACCCGGGACCTCGGAGTGGCGTACCCATGAAAACCGGTGTACACCCTACTCAACTACGGAGGTCATCAAAATTCAATGTAAAGATGTCACCAAATACATAGATCACATCAAAAATAACCGACCAATAATAGGAATTTTAACAATAAAAAAGGCCTCCAAATAATAGTCGTAAAATCTATAGTAATGTTTATAACATGTAATGCCTTTATAAGGCGCTTCACGCTTACACCGCTGAAGCGATTTATATGAAATTTGGTTATGAGACAGTTTGAGTTCCGGGAAATGCTCTACGATACTTTGTTTTATTCGCTCCTCGAGTAAAATGGGTGGTGATGATTTATGTGTTTTAAAAAAGGGATGTTCGAAAAAAACCATCCCTTAATTTTTCACCCTTAGAGGACTTCTTCAGAGTGAGTTAAAACGGAAATATATCTTCCCAAAAAAAATGAGATTTTTTCAAATCGGTTCATAATGACCGAGTTCTAAGGTGACAAACATTAAAAAATATACATAACCTTATTTTAGAGCCGAGATGGCCCAGTGGTTAGAACGCGTGCATCTTAACCGATGATTTCGGGTTCAAACCCAGGCAGGCACCACTGAGTTTTCATGTGCTTAATTTGTGTTTATAATTCATCTCGTGCTCGGCGGTGAAGGAAAACATCGTGAGGAAACCTACATGTGTCTAATTTCAACGAAATTCTGCCACATGTGTATTCCACCAACCCGCATTGGAGCAGCGTGGTGGAATATGCTCCATACCTTCTCCTCAACGGGAGAGGAGGCCTTAGCCCAGCAGTGGGAAATTTACAGGCTGATTATGTATTTTATTGAAGTAGGTAAAAACCTCTACAACCCCTCTGATCTCATTATAATACGACAAACAATAAACTTTCGTTATACAACAACACGTAACTTCCAAAAAAACTTTGAATTTGTATATTTAAATGAAGGTAGGCCGGAGTTTAACTTTAAAATCAATTTTATCGGTTTTTACAACTAAAATGTAATGATTATTTCGTTATTTTTCCACTATTCAATGAAATTGTTATAATTATGAAATAACAAAACGACTTGACCGAATTTCAGCCATTCAGAAAATGTAGTTACCGCTTTAAACTACAATACAGAATACGGGCGAACGAATGAGACGCGCCGGCGCTCTGGGAGTTCAGCAGACCGTGGGTAGAGCACGTGTCTACGTGTGTCTGTTACGTGGAAGTCACCTCTGATATTTCATGTGTTTTCTTTGTGTTTATAATTCATTTTACGCTCAAATAATCCAGCGCCATTTAAAGAAAACAAAACGAATGTTTAAACATTTAATTTAATCAATTTCACTGGGTAGTAGGGCTTTGTGCAAGCCCGTCTGGGTAGGTACCACCCACTCATCAGATATTGGCGCATTGGTGATTTGGTTAATATTTCTTACAACGCTATTGTCTATGGGCGGTGGTGACCACTTACCATCAGGTGGCCCATTTGCTCGTCCGCTAGTTACACTCACTTATTGATTGTCACGAAAAAAATCTACTATCGGTTCGGAAAGAAACACCTCAGAAATGAGGAGAACTGGTGTTACGAACGTTCCGGGAGTCTGTACTTTATTTACATTGTAATTTTCATATTTCTATTGAAAATGGCCTGGAGGCGCTCGGCGTATACCCAATACGTGTTATCCTCAAAGAAAATGTTAGTTTTTTAATACCTTAACGCAAAAACGTTCCAAAACGAACGAACTTTTTTTAGTCTTACCTTTATACACCGCCCACAAAAGAATTATTAATTCACAACAATCATAACTTGCGTATGTTCTTAGACTAATAGTGTGTACGTCACAATTTCTGCAAAAGTATTTTATATTTTTACGAACATACAATACAATATCTAGTATATATTGAGAAGGAACAGTCTCAATAGTTCCTTAAATATTTTTCATAAGGAAACTGTTTCATAAATTCGACTGTGAGTTTAATTATTGCGCTTTCCCGTTTTAACTACTGGGCCGCTGCATCATGAAAGTTTGCCAAGCTTACAGAAGAGGACGTAGGATATGAAGCCTTTCCTTGGACTTGGCGTTGAAATGTTGGATCACCCTGCGTCATCTATCGAATATTTTAATGATTTTCCGATGAATTGTTTGGATTAATCCCGGCCGCTAAATCTTACCTTCGGACATCGCAAGAATTCCAAGTTTCTTCAACGACTCTGAGGAAACAACGCCGTTGGTTTTTCCAAACCGATACCACTTGGACACCTTCAAGTAAAGAGCCTACTTTAGAAGCTGGCAACGCACCTGCACTAGGCGTTGCAGATGTCCATGGATGATAATAATCACGGTCACATCAAGTGATCCTCCTGCTGGTTTGCCGGCTATTCTAAAAAAGAAAAGAAGCATCACACACCGTCCCATTCAGGTGGACGAAGCCTAACTAGATTAAAATAATTTAAATCAACTTCCTATCTGTGAAAGTAACGAATAATATTATGAATATTATAGAAAGAAAGATGGCGAATAGTTTTCTAATACATTCGGAACCGCCGGTAACTTTCAAGTATAATCTTGATTTGATCTTATTTGAAATCGAAGCGATTTCTATCATCCGTTTACGAGGGGAACTTTGAGGTTATCATTAGGAGGGCCTCAGGCTAAATTGCTTTATCATTCATTTGATTTTGTATCGATAGAGAGCCGAGATGGCCCAGTGGTTAGAACGCGTGCATCTTAACCGATGATTTCGGGTTCAAACCCAGGCAAGCACCACTGAATTTTCATGTGCTTAATTTGTGTTTATAATTCATCTCGTGCTCAGTGGTGAAGGAAAACATCGTGAGGAGAACTGCATGTGTAATTCACGTGTATCCACCAACTTGGATTAGAGCAGCGTAATGGAATATGCTCCAAACCTTCTAATGAAAGACTAGACTTTAGCCCATCAGTAGGAAATTTACAGGCTGTTACTGCTGTTGTAAACTCTCTAGCTTTATAATATTCTATATGAGGGAAATACGCTTGTAGGTTAAGTTATGTCATCGCTCACGTTATATAAACTGAAGTTTGTATCAATATAAGAAGGCCGTTTCAACGGAATCTACAGCAAATTTACTTTGTGAATTTTCTTGCCAAGATTCTGATTTAGATATGTACCGTGTCCATTTATTTATCGATCGCGTTATTCCGTGAGAAATAGCTCTATGTAAGGTTAGACCTCACTATACTCGTGTTTCATGTCTGCAGGGTTGGAACTCAAAATGAAATATCAAAATGAGAACCGACTTTATTTGCGAGATTGTCAAATTCACGTGTTAATTCGGACCGAGGAGAGAAGTGACTGGTGAGTCGCGCTGCGCCTCGGTTGCTTGAGGTGTAATTTGTATATATTGTTGCGTAATGCTAAGTGTGTACCCACAATCTTTATCTTGGGAAGTATTAAAACCGAAAACTAATTTTCCTAGTCGATATTATCCTGTCGTTGTTTACCAACGTGGGATGCGAGACGTTTCACGTCTTATGACTACTGTAAGACTGTAGTTTGTAAAGAGAATATGGACCACCTGATGGTAAGTGGTCACCACCGCCCCGTACGCCCGTACCTGTAGTTACACTGCCTCACTAACCATTCAAACCAGAACACAACCATACTGAGTACTGTTGTTTGGCTGTAGAATATCCGATGAGTGGGTAGTACCTACCCAGACGGACTTGAACAAAGCCCTGCCACCAAGTAAAGACTAGATATGAGGCCACAAATCCCGAGATTCTGGGTTCAAACCTAAGACCATTAAAAGTTATTTGGACTTTTCTGTTGAAAAATCCTCAGTCACAGCACAGAGTCTGAAAATTGGAAACTATTGTGCCTCGGAAAACACGTAAAATTGATCCTGCACCTGATATATTCCGGGTCGTGATGGATTTGCCGTCCCGTCTGATTATGAGAGTCAGGGAATAGAGAGTGCACCTGTATTTGCACACACATGTACTATAATACCTCTTGCGGCATTGGCTGGTTTCCCTTAGGATTGACTACCGTGACTGAAATGAATAGACACATCATAAAGACTTTTTATTCACATCACTAAAGTTCGGAAGGAGAAAAACTACTGAACTGTTTTGACTTGTCCTATATAAATATCGATGTTTATCTGAGGACATCACTACCCAGTACTTCCAGCTGTCCGAAAGTGAACACCTTCGTTCTAATATTATAATACTTTACCCTCTATGTTTGGATATGTAACCTTTTTACGGTAGATTACTTTTGTTTTAACCTGAAAACTATTATAAAGTATGAAGAAGTAAAATTAATAATGTGTGTGTTTTTTTTATCACATGTGCGGTCTCCACTTACCATCAGGTGGCCGAATATTAACAATTTCTTACATCACCAGTGCGCCACCAACCTTGGAAACTAAGATGTTATGTCCCGTGTGCGTGTAATTACATTGGCTCACTGACCTTTCTAACCGGAATACAATATTAAAGAGAACTGCTTCCAACAAAATTTATATACTCGTATTTACCGTAACAGGTTGGTCTTAACACCCCCTACTTTCCGTTGTTGGTACCTTACCTAACTAACCTTACGTTTACCTTCTGATCGGTAAGTCGCAAATCAATGGAAGCCTCTGAATTACGGCTCGTAGAAGATTCTACTAAAACGAACCGTATCTCTGTATCGTACCCATAAACATACAATAACTTTAAACACATTAAATATAGTCCTGTTAAATGGCGGTTCTTTGATATATTTTTTTTTTGTTTTCGATAATAATGTTAAATAAGATTCGTGTTTTTTGCTAATTAAGGTAAAGAGGAAATGAACAATTACTTAAAACAAAGTCCCAAAAAAAACTTACAAAAATACTCGTTAGAAAATAAAGATAAAACTCTTAGTATTCTCTAAACAAACCGTCGCGTTCAGGATTTGTACATAAATTAGTTTAAATTTATTTTTTATTTACTAACGAATCGCCCCAGCTTCTGACGGGTTTAATTTGTTAATTATTTCTTTTTTGCCTAATCTATAAAACACAAACTTCCAAACTCCGTTTTACGACTTTAGAGGTGGAGTTTCGTAAAATCCGATCTTAACGGATGTCTACGACCTATAAGGAATCTACCTGTCAAATTTCAAGTCTGTTGGTGTTACAGTTTCGTGATCAACCAGTGAGTGGTATTTCGCTTTTTCATATAGAGGTAAACAATTCACTTACTTATTGATGGCTAAATATAAACACTGACTTGAGAAGAACCGGCGAAAGAAACTCTTTATGTCCATTTGTCATTGCCTATACAGGTAGATTTAATTTAAAAAAGTAACAGCAATCAGGAATAACAGATATTTATAACAGTGAAATAGTTCTGAAGTTTACCACCTACAAAAAAACAAACAAATTTTATCTGTTTATAATATCTATATAGTCAAAGTCAAAGTCAAAGTCAAAAATCTTTATTCAATATAGAAGTGTTTACACTTGCTTATTGATTGTCAAAATTCTACCACCGGTTCGGAATTTAGCACCTCGGACCTGAGAAGAACCGGCGAAAGAAACTCAGCGGGATATATATATATTTTTTTTTTATATGTATATAATATAGATATGACTGGAAACATTCCATTGAACAGGTTTGCTTATATGATGAATAAGACTGTTTCCCCTTATCGTGCGGAATGTGATAAAATCAGAGGACGTGTATCATATAGTTATGAAATGTATCCGGAACGAACCATTACGTACTGAAATATTTATGTCTCGTGCTGTTCTTAGAGAAGTCGGGGATTAAACTGCGTCTTGTCATATCCTTTATCCGCGGATGCCAGGGCTCTTTATTAACTTGTAAGATTGGGTTTGAGGGTAAGATGATCAAGATCATCATGTCTCAAACTCAGTTTCTCTGGTAAAGGAAGACTTATAGAGCGTCATAGTCATTTTTGTAACCAGCTCTTTAAATAAAGAAATAAAAAAAAAAGCTTTTATCAAATTAAAATTCAAACACTGTAATTTAAATGTACCAAAAAATTTAATTATTCAATTGTTCAACTTTAACTTTACCGATTCATAAATTTAATTCGTTTGTTAAAACGATATTAACAACTTACGTATATTATTCAACTTGATACGTATAATATACAACAAATTGTATATTAGTAAATATCCTGAAATGATTGAGCAAACTCGTCACGTGAAATGGGTCAAACTCAGTACCTTGCAACAGTCGTCCGTGGTATTCATGGCTACTTACGTTTTATAGCTCGTAAATTTTATAACGCCATTTACAAATCAATAAACTATTTCAGATGTGATTTCGCTGAATTAATAGAAATATGCTAATCATAGGTAAATAATTTTGTTCTAGAGTTTATAGATGATTCAAGTTTTACAATAATTACTGTCCTGTGATGGAACCCGAGCCGAAATCCAGGCGTTTTTTTCTAAAAAGTATTCTTTTAATTAATAATAAGATTTATTTATTAATTTAGTCTTAATAAACTTTTTAAATGTAGTAAATGGTAAATTGATTATATTTCCCGGTATCTTTTTGCATGTGCGTATACCATTGCCCAAAACGTTCTCTGTGCCGTATGCAAACGGAAAAAAAAAGTAAAATTCTAATCTCGACAGAGGAGCTCGTGATCATAACGATGCTGTACCAACAACTGATTAAGAGTTTAATTTAACTATTTAAATTATTTACAGCTTAACATATAAATATTATCAAGAAAATATGAAACACGGACCCTAAGCAATATGCTATAAGAAAAAACATTTTCCGTTATCTCCAAAGGTAGTAAAGCCCGGTATTTTAATAGATGTTTATAAGCAAAAACGTAATGATATTAATCTATTAACCGAAAATGAACTCTATCGCAATACAATAAAGTTCATTTTAGCTTAAAATTTTTAGAGAAAATATTTGTATGAATTATATTGTTCGGAGCTAACCGCACAAATAGGGCCGTGTATAGCTTTCTCATTCTTTCGAGCAGGTTAGAGCGAGAGCGCGGTTCCGTATATTCATATTATATCATGCCGAGCTTATTAGGCTTAGGCGAAAAGTTTTCATGCCAATACTGAATTAGACACGAGTCTGATTAAGCTTTGAATGAAGCTAGTCAACAGATTGTAATTTATGTAACTATCCCACCGCTGGGCTAAAGCCTACTCTCGTCTTTTGGACGAGAACAATCGAAGCTGTTGCTGTAACAGCATGCTGTTGATTGGTGGGTACCTGTAAGAGGATATCATCTAACGTTTGTCAAGTTATTTTGCTACCGATGTCCCACTGCTGGGCAAGTGGAAGATCGATCTATTCTAAAGGAAAAAGTTTACAATTTATTCCAGAACTGGTTGTTTGATACATGATTAATTTGATTCACGCTTTCCTTTTCGACGTTCCCTCATCAAGCTGAACACGAATTATGCTGCACTCAAGAATGATGGAATCTTATTTAGGGTTCTTTTATTTGAATGTTCTAGAAAGAAAAAATGTAAACAAACGTAGATTTAGGTATTTCATGCAATTTGCTAATAATCCAGCTATAGTTCTTGATGAACATATCTTTATTTATAATACAACTCTTAACTTTTAATATCCACTTTAATTTTACTTCCAAAGTTCCGAGAACCGCTCCGACGTCCAAATCGGCATTTTTCGCAAATCCATAATGAATATCATAGATTTATCAAGGACCAATGAAGTCGTTATAGATATGATTTCAAGCTAAATTAGTGTTAATGTAATAGAGAATTGAGCCTAAGCACTTTCCTTCGAATGCACCAACTCGGGGCCGCAGACAGACAGAGTTCACGGTTACAAGGCACAGTTACAAGGCACAGTTACAAGGCACAGTTACAAGGCACAGTTACAAGGCACAGTTACAAGGCACAGTTACAAGGCACAGTTACAAGGCACAGTTACAAGGCACAGTTACAAGGCACAGTTACAAGGCACAGTTACAAGGCACAGTTTTTTATAAGAACGTGTTAGATATTTTATAGAGACTTAAAACATTACGTCATTTCTATTTGTTAAACTCATCGTTACGACCAACGCGTATATAATTTAGAATTTATATTTAGAACCTTAGATTTATTTAAGTTTTAAGATTATAATATATATTACTGATTATAATAAATATTAAATAAGTATTAAGATTATAAATTTTGTTATCAATTTAATTTCGTGATATGATTTTTCTTTCATCTACCTTTTTATTTTTCATCTACCATCTACGAACATTAATTATTATTTGATTTTTTTATAAATAGCGATTTATTTAAAATGAAAATCTATATATAATTGTTGAACTTGAGCAGGGTGGTTACTCTGCCGGCTTAACAAATATTGTTTATAACAATACAACAATTACTAACAGTATTTAAAACGGGATATTTACCACGTTTTTTATTTTTATTTGGTGGAGCTCGATATTTCGACGTTATCTACGAATGTCTTGTTCACGAGACTGACGTTTGCGGGTAGGTGGTGACGGCATTAGAAGTGTCCATATCGGACTGCCTCCTCTCTCGTACGTTCGCTGCGTAAACACCGGTCACCACTACCACTGTCACTTTCTCCCCTACTGTTTGTACTGTTTGTTTTATTTTTTTATGTGCACACGACACTCACCGTATCGATTCGCGAATTTTTTATATTATTATTCAAGGGTTTGCATAATTTTATCACTGGATTCCATACTTTTGACAGTTGAAACCCATCTTCCCTATTGAAATTACTATATTTAGTAATTTCAATGGCTTCTCGTACCAGTCGGGGTATGTAATGACGTTCTGTCGCGAGTATCTGAGCATTATGAAACGCGATCCAATGGTTCGGTCCGGCTTCCAGAAGATGTTCCGCGATGGCTGATTTCTTGGTATCATTGTTTTATACCAATAATAATATAATAATACAACAATTCTTTCGCTGTCCCGGACCACCTTCCGTTTGATATTTCTTTATTACTTTATTATATTTTAAGGTTATAAGACAATAAAAGATTATATATGAAACACAAATATTCATTTAACCTTTATAATGGCTGTAGTAATCGTAATATTGTATTAATTCATGTTTACATTAACACCAATTACCTTTTTTTTTTTTATGGCATTGATTAGCGGACGAGCACATGGGCCACCTGATGGTAAGTGGTCACCACCGCCCATAGACAAAGGCGCTGTAAGAAATATTAACCATTCCTTACATCACCTATGCGCCACCAACATTGGGAACTAAGATGTTATGTCCCTTGTGCCTGTGATTACACTGGCTCACTCACCCTTCTAACCGGAACACAACAATACAGAGTACTGTTATTTGGCTGTAGAATATCTGATGAGTGGGTGGGACCTACCCAGGCGGACTTGCACAAAGCCCTACCACCAAGTAAATACCTTAATACCTTAATACTAACTTTGTATCTTGATAATTTAACAAGCAATAACAATTATACTTTATCACAAAATTACATCACACCTTAAATGTTAACACCTTGCTGCTCCAGGAAGAGTAAAGTACTCTGTACGGAGCTTCCATTACTTATATAAGCATTACTACAAATCACGTGACTCACAATATTGAACGGAAAAGTCAAAGTACCCTCTTATTTAATATCAATGTTATCAATACAATTCAAAAATTATTATTATTACAGAATTGATTAAAACATGCCATAAATGTTTTCCTTCATCGCTGAGCACGAGATGAATTATAAACACAAATTAAGCTCATGAACATTCAGATGTGCTTGCCTGGGTTTGAACCCATCGGTTAAGATGCACGCGTTCTAACCACTGGGCCATCTCGCTGTAGTCGTGTCTAGGCAATTACTTTTTTCTAATCGGTTTTCTATATTCTTTGAATGAATTCAAACTAATGACACGACAATTCAACGGGCGGTCATGTTTGACGTTTACGGGTGTGTTCAGAGGTACGGTAACTAGTATATTTATATTTGTTTAGTGTTATTTTGTTTTACTCGAGTGAAGCCGGGTCTTCATCTAGTCATGAATGAAGGAGAAGTTTCGTAGGATATCCGGTTGGAACGTGATTGCTTTTGCTGTACATTACGTATCAAATAACAGACGCGATTAGAAAAGCTTGAGAACAGTTAAACGATAATTACAAAATTATTAATTTATGATAGTGTGAATTAAAACAATAACAAAAACGTGTTTAAATAAATTATATAAAACCTTATCAGAAAGAGTCAGGGAGAAATAGAAACAGAGGAAGGTCGCCTGGGGTCGTAATGTTTTCTGTCAGTTCACTCTACTGGAAATATGACCTGTTGACAGGCGGACAGACAAACGGACGGACAGCGGCGTCTTAGTAATAGGATTCCATTCTACCCTTTAGTTACGAAACGTTAAAAAAACACCTTTAAAAATGATAGACCTATGTTCACAGTATATATATTAATTATATCATTCAACTCGTACTTAGTACCAGCTCAGAGCTGTCCGTCTCCATTAAATCACGCGCCTTCGGGGAGGGGGCGCTGTGAGTGACAGGAGGTCGCGTGTGACGTCACAAATATAATTATATAGTTACTTCTCGCGTCTTCGCTGATTACTGCTCTGTTGTGTTCAATGTATTGTAATACTTTTACCTTTCTAAGTATTAAAATGTAATGAAACTTTAGTCAAAATCAAGACGGTCGTTAGGAAACGTGAATCTTGACCGAAATCTCTGTGTTCAAAGCTTTTTTTTTTACGCGGTAGTAACCTTCAGAAAGGTTTGGCAACCGGGGTGGAGTCTGGTTATGGAAAATCAAAATGTAATTTTTGAAGTAGGCTCATAAAAGCACTTTTCGTCATCGCCATCTTTATCACAGTTGTTGAATTAAATGCAAAGCCACATTGCGTCACCAAAATTGGGAACTAAGATGTTATGTCCCTTGTGCCTGTAGTTACACTGGCTCATTTAACGTCAAATTAATACTAAGTGGTAGGGTAGGGTGGTACCTATCCAAACGGCCTTGCACAAAGCCCTACCACCAAGCACAAAAATAATGGAGAATAACACTTTATACACGAAGGCTCGGCCCTCGTGAATTATAAGCATAGAGCAGTTTAGATGCAGGTTTTGAACCCGCAATCATCGGCATCTAACCACGTAGCCATCTCAGTTTAAGAAATCCCCCACTCACACACACATACACAAACAAAAAAATGAAAATATTAGTAAAATGATTTGGCTTCATAAGTTATATATCAAAAATAAACTAAGGAAAATTCATAAATGTAAAACTACTCTCGTTATGTTGAAATATTTTCGTTCCCATTAGTCGCGGGTGTTGGCTCTGCAAGGCGACTGTTTGAATATGAGCTAGATAAGTCTAGAAAATACACAGACCGACGAAAACAAAACGCTTAAAGTGGGCCAAGTTCAACTTGTTTTACTTAAAAGTTAAACCACAGCGGGGCTGCGTTAAAGCGACCTTGCCTTACTTAAATCCATGGAGGAACAATGCCTTGACTGACTGACAGACTTTTAATGCATAGTCAAAGTAATGAGTCCGCCTCGGACGGTGGTTGCGAAGCATCGGAATTGTTGGTGACTAAAAGAATTTATAATTAAAAAAAATAATAATTTGGAGCAGAATAAGAAAGAACATAGATTTTTGTAAATAAAATAATCAAGTACATAAAAAAGTAAATACAATATGCTGCTGGGAACTCTTCTCCCTTTGAGGAGAAGGTTTCCAGCTTATTCCACCGCGCTGCTCCAATGCGGGTCAGTGGATACAAACGTGCAATTTCATTGAAATTAGACACATGCAGGTTTCCTCGCGGTATTTTCCTTCAGCAGTGAAGCACGAGATGGATTATAGACACAAATTAAGCACATGGAAATTCAGTGGTGCTTGCTTAGAACTTGCAATCATCGGTTAAGATGCACGCGTTATAACCACTGGGCCAACTTGACTTGGTTCGGCTCTAAGTATAGAACATTTGTTACGTTAATAATATGTACATTATAATCTACATATTATTCACTAGCTACGCGTCCCGGTTTCACACGGGAACAATAAGGATACATCTAATCTCGAGGAAGTTGCAAATCTTGGCTGTTCTGTACTGTAATATACAGGTATTATACATATAAACCTTCCTCTTGAATCACTTTGTTTGTTGATGAAAACTGCATTATATTCCATTGGTTAGGTTAAAAGATCTAAGCGTTCAGACGGCGGGAAACGACTTCGTTTCATACTGTCTAAAGATAAGTGAAATACAGTTAATATTCACTTAATCTCCGAAACTATAGGTTCAATCAGAGTCAGATTTAAAGGTCTTGAGGCCCTGGGGCCACAGATCAATGGAGGCCCTAGAACAACAGAGGCGTGGAGACCCTAATAATTATATTATGAATTCATTTGAATATTTTATTTCCGATCAGTAAGCTATAATCTATTTACTTGTATCGGTAACTTTTATCGCAGTAATTAGTAACATTGTTATAATTTGACTATATCTAAATTGTTAACTCGTTGGAATCTCTGTTGTGGGGCCCCTCGCACGTGGAGGCCCCAGGGTGGTTGCCCCAGTTGGCTTCCCCTAAATCTGGCCCTGGGTTCAATTGATTCGATACTATGATACATTTAAACTTTAAGGGGTATACAAGTCGGAGTTACTTCTAAAGCGTAGCAATATACGTTAAACATATAAAACTGTGCTATGCCTCCTTTTATCCTGAGTAGTTTTATGCCCGGATATTATATACAAAAATGTTTTGCTCGTTGCTAGTTGAGACTACAAATAATGGATCGTAATGAATATGTATGAAAATGTGAGATTTTTCAAAGATTTTAGTTAAAGCTTATATACAATTAGTGAGTCAAAGATAGCGCACCTGGAGAATTAAGGCTCCAGGCTATACCTTCAATGTAATTAAATTTGTAAACAATTACAAAATTAAACGAAAGATTTCGTTGAACTTCTTTCGCCCGTTCTTCTCAGGTCGCGGTAATGTATTTTCCGAAGCGATGGTTGTTTTTTTTTTCAATATTAATAAATAATTGTATTGCTTTATATTGGACAAGCGAATCACCCTGGCTTCGCACGCTGTTTATTCATAAAGAAACGTCAAAATTATGGTGATGAATTATATTGTCGAGACATTCTGTTTCAAAAAGTGTTTCTTTCCAACTTTTTAGATGAAAATTAGAAAAGCTCGGCTTATATTCTTGACAAATATATAATTCATATCCTGTAGCACTCAGAAATAATGTAGCTTTCGACCAGTGAAAACATTTTTAATGTTTCACTATTAGTTCCGGAGATTAAACTCTACATACAAACAAACAAATGTTACGCCTTTATGATATAATTAGAGAAGTATAACTTAACTAAACCCTGGACTTCGTACAGTTCGCTAAGTTCCCAATTACAGTTTTCAAGCTTAGTAGTTTTGGATGTGCGTTTGATACAGACAGACAAGTTAATAAGTACAGATAATTAGAATTTTCACCAAATACAATAGAGTCGAATTTTGAACACACTTATGGCGTATATAATGTCTTCAATGTTTGCAACAATATTGAAATTTGAAAATGATTTTTTTCGATCAAAGTCTTACCTTCCGAGCGGCGTCGAAACGTGGATAACTGCAGGTCTAGTCTAAAAACTCAAAGTTAAACTTTCTATAGAGGGAACTGTGCTCGGAGTCTTTAAAAGGTAAAATCTGACACGAGGTTATCCGTAAAAGGACCAGAGTTTACAACCATATCCCTGCAGCACCCAGCTGGGAGCTGAATTGGGGAGAACCCAACCCTAGACAGATACATTTATGGTAACAATCACAATCATTGTATAATCATGATAAGTAAATTTAAACTCACTACTTCGCCCGCAGCTCCAAACGTTTAAACAACACAAAAATAAGAAGTGTTGCTGGTAAGTGGTGTTGGTGGTAGGATATGTGAGTAGCGGGTGGTATCTACCCAGACAGGTTTGCAAAAAGTCCTATAGCATCGAGTACAATTAAAAAAAAAACATTATAGTTAGTCATATTTTTGAGGAAAAAGTTACACTTAGATGAATTAAATTCACTGAATAAAGACTTCGCGAAATGTAATTTAGGTAAATTAGAGGTCGAGTTGTGTAATCTTTGGATTCTCATTTTTGTAAGTATTACTGATTAAAGCCGCCACTGATAAATTTCCTTTTCGAATTCGCACGGATTATCAAGCATTAATCAAATTATTTAAGTAAACTTCACAATGAAGCGTTTTTGAATCGTAGATATTAAAATACTACCATCGTTTCGGAAAGCAGCCTCCAGCGAGAAGAAACGGCAAGAAACTCGTATAGTTGCTCCTTTCAAATAAACAGATTTACAATGTTGTTTTTTACAATAATTACTGTCCTGTGATGGAATCCGAACCGAAATCCAGGCGTTTTTTTTTTCTAAAAAGTATTATTTTAATGAATAATAAGATTAATAAACTTTTTTTAATTTCGTAAACGGTAAATTGATTATATTTCCCGGTATCTTATTATATATGCGTATACCATTGCCTTAAAACGTTCTCTGTGCCGTATGCGAACGGAAAGTAGGGGTTACGGATTTATTTTTACTATCTTCTTTGGTCTGGTAGCTTTTTGTATTATATAGGCAGGCAGACTGGCAAATGTCCACCTGACGGTAAGAGGCACTGTATGAGATATTAACCATTCCTTACGTCACCAATGCGCCACAAACCTTGGGAACTATGATGTTATGTTGTGTATGATCTACAACCCAGAACACAACCATTCTAAGTATTGTAGTTTGATGGTAGAATTGCTTATGAGTAGGTTGTTCTTCCCAGACGGACTTACAAAGCAGAAGCCCAAAAGTTTTGGATTGTGAGGGTCTGAGCTCAAATTCTGGATCTGCCTTTTATTAAGTTTTACACTAGAATAATTTGGTAATGTTTAATGTATTGTACAAAAAGGGTGACTACTGAGTTTCTAGCCACTTACGATCAGGTGGCCCATCCGTCGACTAGACCATAAAAAAAATATAATGGCGCGTCTTGGTGGAAAACGGAGATACCAGGCTCTTATATACCGTCTGACTCTCTTTCCGCCGCTGCTTTTTACGTCATTATGTATGCGTGACGCGTATATAATATACTAAGTTACTATATATTATTAAAATAATAACTGAAATACATTATAACAAAACCCCAAGGTTTTTTTAAATTTCATATTTACTTAAATTAAAAACTAACCAAGATGATCGTTTTCCAGGTTCCGCCGATCGATTACCTGCGCCAAGTGACCCTGGACCTGGGCGGCGAGGGTGTGCTGGGTACAGTCAGCGAGCGACACATGATAAGGCGGGTGCCGCCCACACACACGCCACAGGCTAAGAGCAGCGTCAGGACTCTGATAAGGCGATTCAACGAGGTACGTAGACCAATATTTTTTAATTATTATTTCAATTTAATAAATTTTACTCATATTTAAATATATTAAAAGGCCCTTTGCGTCTGCTTGTTGCGTATAAATGTATGTCGTGTCGAGAAATTCTTTAAACTGAATCCGTACATATTTGTAAAGATCGTTTGCTTAAATATTTACGATGTTTAAACTAATTTTGCAGCGAATCTAAACAACGATTATAACGTACTCATATAAATTGCCAACATATAATTATGTTATAATACTATATTAACACATTTTACACAGCCGTGACGGCCCAGTCGTTAGAATATGTGAATCTTATCCAAGGATTCCGAGTTAAAACCGAGCGAGCAAAAACATGCGCGCGTTCTAACCACTGGGCCATCTCGGTTCAAACAGCAGTACCTTGTATTGTTGTTTTCCGGTTTAAAGGTTGAGTGAGCCAGTGTAATTATGCACAAGAGATATAGCATCTTAGTTCCCAAGGTTGATGGCGCATTGGTGTAATGTAGAGAATGATTATTATTTCTTACAGCGTCAATGTATCTGGGCGGTGATCACCACTCACCAGATGGCTCATTTTCCCCTCCGCCTGCCTATAAAATAAAAACTGTTTTAAAAGTCGGTTTTGAATATTTCCGTTGCAAAATAGCGCAGCAGATAAAAATGCATGGACTTTGGGAAGTCGGGGAGTTCGTGTTAGAAGTTAGTCTACGTCCCGCGTTTACAAAGTGTTTGTCTAAGTTCCATTCACTGCGATGCAGCCGCACGCGTTACTTCTTTGTGAAAATATCCCGCGGGGCTCCAGAACTTTTGAATTTTTATTGCCCTAGTTTCAATAGTATTCTTTCTATGAACTCGTAACTGATCCCCACAATGATGTCTATCATAGTTATGATATAGATAATATCTGATTATTGGTAAGTATTTGTGCAAGACGTCCACGGTTGCATGCGAAAGCGATCACGACGCCCAACGAAGAGACTGAGAGGGTACCGGTTTTTAGTCTTTGGATATTCCGGTGTCAGAGCCTCACATGAACGAGAAAAAAAGGCATTTTTACTCAGCGTAGGTGCTACTCTACAGTACATATTCTACCGTTAAACAGCAATACATAGGGTACCAAGAGAGAGAGAGGGACTGTATTAAGATGAGTGAAAAGGGGGGGACCTTAAATCCGGGCTCTTATTTTCGAAAACACTTTCTTGGGACCGCTCCATTGGTCTTCACACACTTGAAAAAACCAAGGGATGGATGATATTATTTGTAGGATAGGAGAAGGATAATAGTTCGTTACATACATATAAAACATACATAATCAGCCTGTAAATTTCCCACTGCTGGGCTAAGGCCTCCTCTCCCTTTTAAGAAGAATATTAGGAGCATATTCCACCACGCTGCTCCAATGCGGGTTGGTGGAATACACATGTGGCAGAATTTCGTTGAAATTAGACACATGTAGGTTTCCTCACGATGTTTTCCTTCACCGCCGAGCACGAGATGAATTATAAACACAAATTAAGAACATGAAAACTCAGTGGTGCCTGCCTGGGTTTGAACCCGAAATCATGGGTTAAGATGCACGCGTTCTAACCACTGGGCCATCTCGGCTTACACTAGCTAACTTTTAACACAATGCCGCGGCTCATACGAGAAGGGAAGTAAGTCGTACGTCAAAATCATACCTTGGACGTTGTCAACGTCCAAGGTATGCATGATTCCTAAATACGCTACATATAGTATTGGTGTGTTTTGATTTGAAAGATGAATCAGTTATTGTAATGTAAGCTCAATGATCCCTTGTCTCCCTCTCCCTCCCATTTTAATAAGGTGGCGCGTTAGCGATGTTTGTGTTGGTTATCTTACAACGTCTTTAGATAATGGTGATCCCTCACCATGAAGTGGTCTGTTTTGCCAGAGTGAGCAGCTATTTACAAAAAAAAAAAATTGCGAGTTGGTCACTCAAATTGAAATTTCAGTTCTTGAGGTTAGGAAGTTCAAAAACATATCAACTTAAAAGTTTTCTCAGCAGAAAATACCATAAATAAACACTCATCAAAATATATACTTTCCAGCAATCCAACAATTTTGATTGATGATAAGTGGTCACAACTACCAATAGACGTTTACATCGTAAGAAATATTAATCATTCCTTACATCGCCAATGCGCCACCGATCTTGGGAACTAGCTGTTATGTCCCTTGTGCCTGTAGTTACATTGACTCTTTCGCCCTTCAAGCCGGACCACAATAATTTTAAGTATTACTGTTTGACTTGCCATCGAGAACCTCCTTATGATATCGATATATTTTAAATTAGAAATAAACCCTAAGCCGGAATTTAATGGTACGAACGGGACTGGTCATCTATAATATCACGTAGGGAGGACTCGAAGGAATTGATCGTTCGGTCGAGATCACAGAATCAATTAATCTTGAAGGAACGTAATAATTAATTTTTGGCAGACGAAATTACTTTTTTGGGTACTTTTCTTCTATACTTCTATAGTTACTTTAAATGTGTTTGTTTATTGTAGGTTGTCGTTATTTGCTCAACATGTACAGCCTGTAAATTTCCCACTGCTGGGCTAAGGCCTCCTCTCCCTTTTGAGAAGAAGATTAGGAGTATATTCCACCACGCTGCTCCAATGCGCGTTGGTGGATTCACATGTGGCAGAATTTTGTTGAAATTAGACACATGGAGTTTTTCTCATGATGTTTTCCTTCACCGCCGAGCACGAGATGCACGAATGCGGTGCTTGCCTGGGTTTGAGCCTGCAATCGTCAGTTAAGATATACGCGTTCTAACCACTAGGCTATCGCGGCTTTGTTCGCGTTTCAGGAGTTGGTCGTCAGGTGTTTGATAAAAAAACCCATGTCTTTCCGAGGGATTCGAGCTTATTTCATAGCAATTTGTATCGAAACTGCTGACGCGGCTTAGACGTAAACCAAGGAATTTATTTTGCATATTTTAACTCCACGGAACGAGTCACGTTGTATCAATTTTATCCGTACGTAAATAACTAAGTTACAAAACTAACACCCAAGATTGCTCACTGGTTAGAACTCAAGAATCTCAGCTAAAGACTTTAAATTCATCTCGATCTCTGTATCGTGAAATTTCGATATTTTTTTGTACAAAAATTCGTCCGACGACGTTATTGAGCGACATCTGGGATCAGATCATCAGATCAGCCTCGTTTCGGATTTCGAAATTATTTTCTCAATATACGAAAACGAATGCTGTGTCCCTTTTAGAGGTCAATACTTTGATTCGGTTCGAACAAATACAAGAATCAAAGAGATCATTATAAAATAGACTACTACGTCCGTCTGTATCACACGATTCACTCAAAAACATAGAACGGATTGTCTGACGCTTTCACCCAAATGGCGTGATTCATGATGTGTGTTTGAATGAATAATTCATTAACGTTTTTCATACGCTGTAGAAGATACCAGAAAGGATGATGCAGATTGCAATTTCTGGTAAGCGCGAGGCAAATCGATACTTACAAGAAATCAAATTTAAACGTTTTATGTCCGTCCGTATAAAGTTAAAACGGATATAGTACGACACAACTTAGACGCAGCATCGGCAAAATTCGTTCGATCACATCCGAATTAAGTGCGTCTTCAAAATCGTCAATCTTTATCTATTTGTTATGCGAAAATGATCTTTATGCAAACGTAATAGTTTGTAATGTCATATAACCAAATACATTCGCCAAATTGACGATTAATTGTTTTTTTTTAATTTCCATGCTACATTTAAATTGTGTCGTACTATACCCAGTTATATATTAAAAAAAACCGGCCGAATGCGAGTCGGACTCGCGCACCATTTTCTATGAAACGGCACAAAAATCATGTTTTTTGAAAATTGGTGTTTTAGCGGCAAGAGAAATACATTTCAACTCAGCGGCGGCCTTAGGGGGTGGCGAACGGGGCAATCGCCCGGGGCCCCGCTCTTGCAGGGGCCTCGCGCAAAAATCCAAGCAAAATTGAAATAGATTTTTTATTTAAAACTTTTGTTTTTGATCTCTAATTATTTATTAAGGTTATAAAATAATAGCAAATTAAAATAAATTTAGTTAACTAATGGATTCATTCAGAACATAGTATATCGCGCCTCGAAACACTTGAAGATCGGTTTTTTAATCGCATAGTACTCGGCCCATGCTTTAATTAAAGATTTTAGTCTAAGGAAGACGCCAAAAACATCAATTTAAAAAATTATAATTTCTTTTTTTGTTAATTTTGTAACTTTACCATCACTCGTCAAACATAACAAACACCTAAACCAAGAAACCAGACCTACTTTCGAATCACATACATACATTTCACCGAGGACAGAGGGCCGCCCGGAGCCTCGCAATGGGTAAGGCCGCGGCTGTTTCAACTGTCTACCTATCATGGTTCATGAGATACAGCCTGGTGACAAGCGCACAGACAGACGGACAGCGGAGTCTTAGTAATAGAGTCCCGTTTTATCTTTCGGGTACGGAATCCTAAACGGCAATTAAATCAGTATGAGACTTGACACTCAGTCCCCGAGTTGGACGTTAGATGCCACGTCGACACGCAATTAAGATAATTACGTAAAAAGATCCACAGTTTTAATTCATTTAAATATTCTCTGAGTTAATCCAATTATGTTTATGTTTAAACGTACAGGATAAATTACAAAATCCACGGTAGCTCAGTGGATCGAATACTCGGATTTATGCAACCCCCCTCGGAGTACCAGCCAATCATCCCATATTCGTCAATCAGTACTTAGTATTTTTGTGTTCAAGTTTGATGTGAGTGAGCCAGGTCAACTGGAACTTTACTTCATGGTACCCAAGGTTGGTGGCGCGTTTTGATGTAAGGGATTTACAGTGGCTTTGTCTATGCGTGGTGTCATCACCACGTAGTAGTCATCTACTTATCACTGTTATGACAGGTATGATTGCCAGTCATCCTACCTATTTTAAATGCACAATCAATAAGGTGGCATTGCACTGGGTTCCTTTGCTTACTGGTATCAAGCCAAAAAAACGTAATTGATTTTTTACCCAAGTAAGCAACAATCACTTTTGAATAGTCGACATAAAAGTTTCAAATCCCAAATCTGGTTGTATTCTGTCAAACAGAACTAGTCAGACACTCCAACTTTACTAAAACTTGGGCTTAACAATGAAGTATACTATTAATTGAAATAATTGCGATAAAATTTACCTGCTATCAATCAAACGAGCGATAAAAAACACGCTTTTTGACAAATAAATTCACAAAATATATGATCGTAAATAGAGCACTGTGAGAAACACCGAAGCGTGCTGGGCTGGTCTTCTGTTTGGGACATATTTGTTAATTCTTGTTCCGAAATTCTATTGAACGAATACTCTTTCAAAACATTCATCAATCCATTCTGACATACAATAACGTAGCGATAAATTTAAATCAATGTAATCAATCAACACGACTGTCTGTACGTGAGCGCGACCCGGACGGATTCGGCGTACGAATACAGTCGGTAAACATATCATCAACATCATACGCTCTCCTTCAAACATTATGAAGACTACCTCGTTAGTAAAATGGCTAGCTAACTGAAGATCACCTTTTTAACCAACACTTGGAGGGCTTCTCACCATTTATGGTCTCCCAATACATGAAACACTCGCCCCATAATCAAACTCGTCGTCTACTTTCGGTGTGACCTCCTTAGTCTGTGTTCTCCTGGTACATGGGATAATCACCCTGTAACCAATTTAAGAGTCAGCCACGATCGATGACACCTTAGTTTATGCTCTCCTGGTACATAGAACAACAACCCTATAACCAATTTAAGAGTCAGCCACGATCGATGACACCTTAGTTTATGCTCTCCTGGTACATAGAACAACAACCCTATAACCAATTTAAGAGTCAGCCATAATCGATGGGACCTTAGTTTATGTTCTCCTGGTACATAGAACAATCACTCTATAACCAATTTAAGAGTCAGCCATGATCGATGGGACCTCAGTTTATGCTCACCTGGTACATAGAACAACAACCCTATAACCAATTTAAGAGTCAGCCATGATCGATGGGACCTTAGTTTTTGTTCTCCTGGTACATAGAATAATCACCCTATAAATAATATGAGAACTCAACAGCGATCGATGAGACCTGAGACCTTTTGCTCTCCTAGTACATGGGTGACAACAAATTAATTACGACCGTTAAATGCTATTTAATCGGATAAATCAAATGTTAAAATGCCTTTTCTTCTTAAATTGCTATTTTTTTAAACTCCGCTCTGACGTCAGGGTAGTTGTCTCCGTCCCAGAATCATTAATAACTTGAGCTTAGAAGATTTTATTAAACTGTACGAAAGACAAATGACACGCCTCTTGTGTACAAGGCTATATACAACAGAAATAATATATATTTAGGAACCAGAGGTGAAATTTGAATCTTATAAAGACTACAGACGTATATATGTATATACTTTTAATAGAAATTTAAACAAAATGATTTACAATAAATTAAAAGTTAAAAAAAAAACTTTTTAAAATGGGAAATTACAATATAATTTAACAGTAACAGTTTAAGTGTAAATTTTTTTTTTTTATTTTTAGCACGTTTAAATAAAAGCTTGTTTTTTAAAGGTTTTTTACTTTTATTTATTGTTTACTTTTTAGTAATTAAGATCGCATTCGTATTGTCAGTAAGTCCTCTCATTTGATACCCATATTATAGGCAAGCACTAAAAGTCAAAAATCTTTATTCAATATAGAAGTGTTTACACTTGCTTATTGATAGTCAAAAATCTACCACCGGTTCGGACCTGAGAAGAAACCTGTGAAAGAAACTCAGCGGGATATTTTTTTTTCCATTTTGCATGTACAATAATAATTATATTTTAGTTATTTGAAACAGCCTGGAGGCGATCATTTCATTCCCAAGGTGTGCTGTCAACTAAAAATTCATTAGTGTTGTAATATCCTTTAGCACACAAACGCTCTTTAACGATTCTTTTGAATTTTATAATTGATCATATAATTAAACTTAAATAAATACTTACTAAACCGCCATATTGGATTACAGTGACGTCACTTTATTTTTCGACTTATTCTTAGTAAGTCCGTTTTGTGTGTTTTATCCGCCGTCTTGTGAGTTCCGCCATGCAAGATTTAGAATAACGTCACAAGGTTAACCGTGCCATCCAAACTAAACGTGTTTACAAAATTTCAGCTCAATCGGTTCAAAGATATCTGCTTCTAAATAGTTTTTAAAGCTCTAGAAGACCGCCATATTGAATTAAGAGTGACGTCACATAATTTTTCGAGTTATTCTGAGCGAGCCCTTTTATTTGATACCCATATTGTAGGAGTGCACTAAAAATAATTGATCCGCCATCTTGAGTATCTTTTTCACCATTAAATACAATAATATATGGTACATTGTACATTGGTATACTAAAACTATATAACGTAGTTGGGATTCCTTCGAGATTAGCCGCCGGAGCCGAACTCAGTCAGAACGTCATCATCACGCTGGGTACCAGCTCCTTAATTTGTGTTTATCTTTAATCTCAAGCTTAATAAAGGATTTTTTTCCTTAAGACTACCTTCACATGACACTTTTATAAATAATAACAATACTCATTTATGAATATATAATTAAAATTCAGATGCGGTGTTGCCTTAAGCTCACGCTTGTTTATACACCCATTCAGTGTACGGTTCCACTTAAGCTACACTACACTAAGCAGACGGTACCCGTGTCCGCATTATTTATTCAAACACAATTTATTGTTTCGTATAACATTTATTCAGTTATTAAACTTTTCGTTTCTAAATTACTAGAAGACAAAGTATTGAGTATAATGCCTGAACTCTCATTGTATTAAAGCGCTTTGAATTGTATTTTAGTCCGTCTCGTTGGTGAAATGACTTGTTTAAAATCTATTTATTATATTAATTACAGGTAGATTCCTTATGGGGTTAAGACATCCGCCATAAAATACTTTTAGCTTTACCAATTAATAAAATTAGCCACATAACAACATACAACAACATAAACAGCCTGTAAATTTCCCACTGCTGGGCTAAGGCCTCCTCTCCCTTTGAGGAGAAGGTTTAGAGCATATTCCACCGTGCTGCTCCAATACGGGTTGGAATACACATGTGACACAATTTCGTTGAAATTAGACACATGCAGGTTTCCTCACGATGTTTTCCTTCACCGCCGAGCACGAGATGAATTATAAAAACAAATTAAGCACATGAAAATTCAGTGGTGCCTGCCTGGGTTTGAACCCGAAATCACCGGTTAATATGCACGCGTTCTAACCACTGGGCCATCTCGGCTCAAATTAGTCACATATTAAAGAAATTTAATTAATAAGGCATGTTATTCAATACAGGATAATGTAGACGACAGTAAAAATAATTTTTTTAGGACTTACGGAAAAGAAAACAAAATTCAAAAACGGTTTTGTCTAAGACCTAATTGAGTACACAGGCCGACATTTTTTTTGAGGTCGGTGCCAGCACTGCCAGCCAGCAGCAGACGCGTGTTAATATTAAGTATTAATATTTGTTATTTATTAAGTACATTTCTTTATTTGTTTATTCTCCGCTGGCTGGCAACGAACTCAAAAAAAATGTCGGCGTGTGTACTGAATTAGGTACATTTGTAAAAAAATCTCAGTGAGCGTCTACGTCGCCTAGGAGATTATGCTAAACATCAAGTCAATCGGACTTAGCTTCGGAGATCTCGGTTTGGTAATTCGCTTCTATATAATATGGATAGCACTTTGAGAAGTCTTTGCGACAAGTACGGGATCCATCCGCCTTGGAATTTGAGCCTTCTCGGATTCCCAATGAACCTATCTATCCGAGACACAGATGTCCATTGAAATTGCAACTCGACTCAAAACGGCGGTAAGTTTAAGAGCGTCATTCCTATGATCTTCAATGGCCGACATTTTCGCCGACGGTTACGGTGAATTTGTGAATTACAAATCAATTTTATCCAAACAATTCGGTTACGCGGCGCGAGTGAAGCCATTGTCGTTCGTGACTTTTTGCGAATGTTTTGAAGTTAAATAACTAAGAATTAAACCCAATATGGTCGTTTTAACTGTAATCAGCTGAGGCAGCTAATTTATGTTTGAATTTCAAACATACTTTTACTAGTAATCTCTATTACACAGAATTTTTTTTTATTATTTTTTTTTTTATGGCATTGGTTGGCGGACGAGCTTATGGATCACCTGATGGTAAGTGGTCACCACCGCCCATAGACAAAGGCGCTGTAAGAAATATTAACCATTCCTTACATCACCTATGCGCCACCAACCTTGGGAACTAAGATGCTATATCCCTTGTGCCTGTGATTACTCTGGCTCACTCACCCTTCTAACCGGAACACAACAATACAGTGTACTCTTATTTGGCGGTAGAATATCTGACGAGTGGGTGGTACCTACCCAGACGGGCTTGCACAAAGCCAAGTAATCAATCAAGTAATCTTTGTTAGCTCTGAACTCTGTTATTTATGAACCGATTTGGATTTCGTTTTTGGGTATGCGTCCCGTTTCGCAGCATATAAATTTACAAAATACTAAAGGTGAAAGAATTTGAGATCGAATTTTATTTTCCATAGTTCGTTTTTATGGACAGACAAATGATCCACTCGTTGGTAAGTGGTCACCACGGCCCATAGACAATGGCGCTGTAAGATATATTAACCATTTCTTATATCACCAACGATAAAAAAGCTAATAATTGCTGACTTCCTGGCAGGATATATTACGTACATATATAATTGTATTTAACTAACATATCTTTGTATTTTAAATGTTGAAAAAGAGTAACTACTGAGCTTCTCTCGGTAGAATCCACATTCCGAACCGGTCGTAGCTTCACTTAATATAGTTCGTAAAATGACGATTCAAAAGTGCTTATAAAAGCCTACTTAAATAAAGTATATTTAGATTTTTTGACCACCAAGCTGTGGAACTAAGTTGTTATATATAAGCTTATAGTTACACTGGCTCACTCACCATTCTTACGGCACCACAACAATACTAAGCCATGTTCTTTAGCGAATGAATACATTATAATCAGTGGTTGATACACAGACGGGCACAAAAGCGTACCACCGAGTAAAATATAAGTATTATTTGAAGTCGATTTTTTTTTAAATATTTTACTGTTTAACGCTTTTTTGTCCGTAGTTTTTTAATTTTTAAACACGCACAGGTCTGTACTGCATTCATATATAATCTGTCTGTTACCTCTTCGCGCTTAAATCGCTGAACCTATTTAGATGAAATTTGTTTTAAAGATAGTTTGAGTCCCTCGATGTAAAATGGAGTTTTGTGTGCTATAGATATTTTTTTTATAAATTTCGGGTAAAGCCGCAGTTAAAGCTATTATATATAGTCATATGTACTGTCGTAGCGGTCAATGTCGTATATTTATTTTGGTTTAGTTCGCCTCATTATCTGGAATGTTTCCTACGACAAAATTATTCTTCCAAAAAAGGTCCTTTTAATCATATTTATAGAAAATTTTCAATACACTCTTTTCCTTCAACGTCGTTGGATAAAATAAATCAGTGTCGACTAATTTGTATATTGAGAGTATCTCCCCACCTCCAAACCACCAAATCCCCTAATTCCTAACATATTGTTTCAACAATTCGTCCCTGTGTTTAACGAGCGCGTGACATCGCTTGGCACGTGACATCATTAGGGGGTATCAGGTAGTGATGTAGCTGGTTATCGATAATTTATTTGTACATTATTTTTATTGGATTTTTTTTTATAAGTAATACATATATATACCTAAATATGATAGATTAATTATATATATTCATATGTATATTTAAATTCGTCGAAATCATGGATGACCTTCCGATAAACGGAACTTTTATACACTTTGGCACAGACATTTTAATGGAGCGTGTATATTTTACGAGCAATCAAATTTTGCAACTACGGGCACAAGGTACATAACATCTGAGTTCCCAAGATTGGTGGCGCATTTGTAATGTTAAGAATGGCGATTATATCTGACAGCACCGATGTCTATGGGTGGTGGTGACCACTTACCATCAGGAAGCATGTAATTCCGTCCACCTCCATATATCTTTTAATAAAAAATTAGCACTGTTCAACTTTCCACTGTAAACACTTCTTACCGACACATCACATCGACATGTAGACATCACTAGTAACCCCACCCCGGCGGGGGTCCCTTTACTTTATAATTATGCCACTCAATTGCCTGATTATTCTCGTCTGTCAATTAATTGCGTGTTTTATTACAATCGATTTTCTTTACGATGCTTTAGAAGATAATAACATTTTGTTTTACTTAGAAAATGACGCTAAGGATTGTATTGTAAATAGATATTTTATTACTGTACTACTTTACTTGGTGGTAGGGCTTTGTGTTAAGCCGTCTAGGTACCACCCACTCATCAGATATTCAGCCGCCAGCAGCAATAGTTGATATTTTTGTGTTCGGGACAGAAGGGTGAGTGAGCCAGTGTAACTACAGGCACAAGGGACATAACATCTTAGTTCCCAAGGTTGGTGGCGCATTGATTATGTAAGGAATGGTTGATGTTTCTTACAGCGCCATTATCTATGAGAGATGTGGACCACTTAACACCAGTTGGTCCATTTCCTGGTCCGCCCCGTACCCGTTAGTTACCCGTAGTGTGTACACCGGTTTTCATGGGTACGCCACTCCGAGGTCCCGGGTTCAATTCCCGGTCTAGTCGATGTAGCAAAAGTTAATTAGGTTCCTATGTCGTCTTGGGTCTGGGTGTTTGTGGTGCCGTCGTTACGTCTGATTTTCCATAACACAAGTGCTTTAGCTACTTACATTGGGATCAGAGTGATGTGTGTGATGTTGTCCAATATTTATTTATTTATTATTATTACTTTGTACAAGCACGTAAAGTAATACTTGACATTACTGTACTCAGTTTGAAGCATGAGATTTTCTAACTACAGGAAAATCTCAGTTCCCAAGGTTAGAGGCCCTTTGGCGATGTACTAATGTTTAATATATTAGTGTCTGTATATGGGTGGTGGCTACCAGTTACCATCATGCCATTCGTTATCCATTAACTTAGCTTATTTGTTCGTAAGCCGTCCAAATGGCGTGACCGCGCGCCACCAACCTTGGGAACTAATATGTTATCCCCCTTGTGCTTGTAGTTATACTGGCTCACTCAACCTTCAAATCGGAACACAACCACACTGAGTACTGTTGTTTGACGGTAGAATATCTGATGAGTGGGTGGTACCTACCCATATGGGCTAGCACAAAGCCTTACCAACCAAGTGATCTAAAGTTATAAAGAAGAGATGGAATATGTCATGTATAAACAGTTTATTGTACAAATTTATATTAAGATGATGACGACGTGCGTAGAGAACACGTGCACCGCAGTGAAGGCTTTACGTGCATTCGGGAGGGTTAACATTGCCAACTAACTTCATTTATAGATCATTTCTAGACAAAGCCCAATAACATTTTACTATGTCGTGTCTTTGAACCCAGAAACTCGAGATCTGCAGCTTCATGAACCGGTCACTTGATCAACGAGGCTTTAAAGTTATACAAAGCCTTAAAGGCATTCTATCAAGATAAGTATGATATTTAAATATTTCAATCATCTTATATGGAGAATTGGCTTTATTTGATTAAACCCCATCCCCACCCATTACTAGTAGATTACATTTTCTGTAAGGGTTGATGGAAGTACTTTAGGTAACCTTTCAAATAGGGTAACGCTGTTTTACCGTTTTACTAGGACATATGTTAATTCCAAACAAAATAATTTGCTTAAATTATTTTTAAAAAAGCTTTTGGTGATGAAATTATTTTTATTTAAAAATATGGCTGCAAAAAATATTGATAATTATTGTTTCGAAAAATCAATAGATCTCGCCAATGTTTATATGAAATTGCCCCTGATTTATTTCGCTGAACAACGCTTTTACGCATCGACCCACCGCTTTGCGAGACGAGACTATTTGGGAATCATGGCTGAATACCAATAGACAATTAAAAAAAAAAATCTTAAAGTGTACCAACGATTTAACGGCTTAACAGTTGGCGTTCTATGTGGTTGGCTTTCATCCAGCAGTGGACGGCAAAAACAAAATATTTTATTGTATCTTGTGACAGCTTACTATCAAATAAACGCCAGCAACACCTACTACGAATTGTGGAACACAAAGTGCTAGAAAGACATATGAGCCCCCCTTCGTTTTCCCCAAACTACTGAACCGATTTTGATGATATTTGGTATGAAGCTTGAACTCCAAACTATAGGTTTTTTATGCCTAATACTTAACGACCAAACCCTAAAACGCGTGCGAAGCCGCAGACTACAACTAGTACTTTTTAGCATTGTCTACATATGTTCTAAAATCTTATAAATATTTAATAACGAAATAGTGGCCACTCTACACATTCGTAGCTCTTTGTAATCGGATCATGAGGGATACTCAAAGAGGAGATTACATCGTTTACATTGTATCGGGACGAGAAGCACGAATTACACTTTTCCAATATAAGTCGTCCTGACCTGTATAAGGTCTACATACATACTTACCCCTTTATAGGCTCCGATATTTGCTGCTAGCAGCCTTGACACCAAATGATATTAATAAAAAAAATGGCCGAAACGCGGCGCCAAGCCGATTTGTAATATGGAAATTATTTTTGAAAATAAATGCATTTAAATAAGTATGACGGCGCATGGCTAGCGCCATCTTTTAAATTACGGGGAAACAAGATTTGACAGCTGGTCGGTCTGGTGAAAAAAAAAGCGTGGAGTTAATGCTTGTCGACTTCCAGGCAGGAGACATAACATACATATATAATTGAATTTAACTAACATGACTATTTTTAGATGTTGAAAAAGAGTAACTACTGAGTTTCTTGCCGGTTCTTCTCGGTAGAATCTACATTTTGAACCGGTGGTAGTTTTACTTTAAATAGTTTGTTAAATGACGATTCAAAAGTGCTTGTAAAAGTAATTGAATAAAGTATTTTGATTTTGATTTTGACTTTGATTTTGAAGCGTCGTATCGATGGTTGGCGGGAATGTTGAACGCCGCCATTATTGTGGGGTAGTCAACGGCAAGCGCTACCACGTCTGCGACGAATCTAAGCATCCTCATAAGTTATACATCCTGGAATTGTAATTCCTCAAGAAAAGAATAAACAAATGGTTTATCCTGATAGAGGTGATCTGCCTTTAAATATTTTAGTAACATCAATGAAAATATATAGTTTCGTTCATAAAATGTAACGCCGAGTATTTGACTCCGCCAGGTCAATTAATCCAATTGTATCAAATTTAAAAAAAAAAGTTAAAAAATATTGATAAATAAGGCAAGTCACTCAACCCAAGATCATTTTTAATAAAAAAAAGCGTGAAGCGTTACTTGTTGACCTTATTTTATGAAATAGTTATAGTCACGTTGGTCAAAACATCGCCAATGTTTTGGTAAAGATTTCAGCCAAAAGTTTGCGATGGCATCACACGTTCGAAGGTTGTTCAATATGTTTACGTTCAAACCAACGTGCGGACTTGACAATAATTTATCGCTAAGTGTATACGTGCACTTGAATGCATGACTCGAAATCAGGTGCTTGCGGTCGCTCTGAGAACTCGCTGCTAGCTAAATACGTGTATAACGCATGTGTGCTACAACCAAGCCACAACCCTTTGATCTGCGTCCCGAAACCGACACCACACGGATCGAGCGCCAAGGTGTTGACCAACACGTTAATTCATACTAAGCTCACCACAAACCCCTACTTAATACCATGGCACCTAGGTATTAGCCACAGCATTGGTTTGCTAGCCAGTTTATTTGAAATTTTGCAAAAGATTAACTACTGCGTTTTTTGTCGGATCTTTAGGTTAGAATCTACATTAAAACCGGTGATAGATTTATCTAGTTTAACTAGATTTAAAAATAAATGCATTTTTGTTAGTTAATATAACTAATTGCAAGTTACCAAAACCGAACCGAACCTTTACACAAAGAGCATTTAATAAAGCTACAAAATTACCATTCAAAAGTAAACAAAATATTTGATCAGACGTTTTTAACATTGAATTTGGCCTGATTACCAAATTTATTTGAGATCTTACATAGATTGTATATGTATATATATTTGTAGTGCCGCTATATTTTTTATAACTGGTTTCTGCCCAAAATTTCCCTGGAAGAGATCGCTGCTTTAGCAATAAAACCGCCTGTTGCACGTAATACAACTTTGTACATTCATGTTCATATTAATTGGATTGCATTCAATTATAATAAATAAATATATTCTACGTCAATAAACAAATAATCCTATTCTTAATATGAGAAAAATGTATCCTCGTATAATATTCGTAACCTCGATGTGATCTCTAAGATTAAATGGATGTCGTAAACAATTGAGCTGTCAAAGGTAATTTCCCTCCCTACGTTCTTAAGTGGATACGACTTGGTTATGGAAGTTATTTATGTGTTTTTAAGTTCGAGAAGAATGCATATCTACCTCGCCTCGCAGCCTGTGTGTACAGAGTGGCGCCAACGTCGACAAATTAAATGAAAAATGTATTAATAATTGTTAAATTATGTATTAAGTATTACTTAAGGCTGATAATTAGAAATTCTCAAACGGTACTTGGTGGTAGGGCTTTGGGTAGGCACCACACACTCATCAGATATTCTACCGCCAAACAACAATACTCGGTATTCAAAAATACTGAACCGGAACCTTCAAACCGGAACACTGATCTGAACAGCTGTTCTGGTTTGAAGTGTGAGACTTAACATCTCGGTTCTCAGGATTGGAGGCGCATTGGCGACGTAAGGAATGGTCGATGATTTTAACAGCGCCATTGTCTATGTGCGGTGGTGACCACTTGTCATCGCGTGGCCCATGTGCTCGTCCGCCAACCGATACCATAAAAAAAAAATAACGCGGAAATTATAACAAAGTTTTCTTACGTAAAATAATAATTTATTTTCCTTTCTAACTTTTACCCAGGATGACAGGATTTGCGACTCTAAAAAACTCCATCCTCGCTCGCACAAGTGCTCTACTTGTTAGAAACAATAAGAAAGTACAGAATCGAAGCCGCGATTTTACAACGCTACGCGAACCGTGTCCCGCTGAGCTGCCAGCGCTATGTTCCATTGCTATAACCATATAAATCTTCCTCTGGCCGTGTTTTCTGCTTCCTCTCTCGGTTCGGAATTACACTTTTTGTTTAACGTTCGCAGTAATTGAATTAGTTGTAACGCTTGTTTGTTTGTTGATTCTGTAATAAAATCCGACCGACCGACAAATCAAGTCAAAGTCGAAAATCTTTATTCAATATAGAAGTGTTTACACTTGCTTACTGATTTGGAATTTAACACCTCGGACCTGAGAAGAACCGGCGAAATAAACTCAGCGGGATATTACATTTCACTATTTTTGTGAAGTGGCAACCACTTACCATCAGGTTATTCATTTGCCACACGCAACAAGTTTTAATTTCATTGTAAGTTTGTAGATTGGAGAGTAACAACCGACTTTCTTGTCGGATCTTCTAGATAGAATCTATATTCTGAATCAGGGGCAGCGTAATATTTAATTTAATACTGTACACGACTTTGATCAGACTTCTTGAACAGAGAATATGGTAATTTCGACTTTGACAATCAGAAGTGAAAAGTAACTTAAAGGAATTTGCATTGTCGCGCTGAAGGCGTGAACGGTGCAAATAAAATTAAAACAAAAGTTCAGAAGTACGCACACACCACGACACGGACATCACACGTCAAATATTTATACACACAAACGAGTATAACTTAAATGTAACAAGAAAACATTCAAAGTTTAATGTATTACGAAGCTAACGCAAACTCAAGTCGCGGTGTATTAACTGGGAAGTAACACTTTAATATTTCTCTGTAAAACTCAAGATGGCGGCTGAAGTTTAGATTGCTTCTAGCAACCGTAGAAGCATTCTGATTTGATAGAGTTATTATAAAAAAAAATGTTATACAGAATATAAATATTCCTCGGATTTAATATCATTGTTCTTGCACTATACCCCGTTCAAGTTAGCTTGATCTTTTTACAGACGGGCCAGTGATGTGAAACAGAAAATATAACATATATAACAATCTATGGATCGATGGAATTCGTAATTAATTTTTTTTTTAACTTATTTTTCTAAAAAGTGTTATACCAGCTAAAAAGACCCCAACCACTAGCCAAAGAGACCCCAACCAAAAGGACCCCCGTTCGTAACAGCAACTTAACAATGATCTTTAATAAGGATTTTTGTAATCGATATTTGTAGCAGTTACTGACTGTTTTTTTCGGAAAATTATATATATAATACCGCGATTCCGGAGTAGACCAGCGCCATCTATTCGCGTATGTTGAGTTACAATGTATCATACTAATAAAATACAATATTAACGACTTATTATTGAACTAAACAGTCATAGGTAGTCCGACTGGCCTGATGGGAAGTGGTACTACCAGAGATCTTAATAATTCCTCATATCATGAACACGCCAGCAAACTTAAATACTTTGATGGTATGTCCCTCGCGGTCGTAGTTACAACAATGCTAAGGATTGCTGTTTAGCGGTAAAATATATGATGATTGGGTGGTACCTACCAGAACGAGCTTGCACAAAGCCCTAACACCAATACACAGCAATTCATAGTATTTTTGTGTGCTGGTTTGAAAGTCGAGTGAGCCAGTGTAACTAACTACAAGTACGAGGGACATAACATCTCAAGGTTGGAGGCACGTTGAAACGGTTAATATTTCTTACGACGCCAATGGTATGGTGGTCTTTGGGCGATGGTAAGCACATCTTATCCAAAGAACTAATTTACAAAAAATATTTAAAAAATGCTCAGATATGTACGCAAACAATGTTCTATTCCCTTAATATTTTGACGTCACGGCAAATCCGTTACGATTGCTGCATCTCCCGACGTCAGCGATGGCTGAGCGAAGGACCCGTCGTTGTTCAGATAGTTGTTCAGTAGAATAATAACTACAAGCCGGTGTTTGAGCAACTTTGGTCTAAATTTTCAAAATTCAAACATACTCTGCATAAATATTACTCTCTAAAATTGTAACTGTTTCACTTTTAATTTTATGTGTAGTTGTTTACATAACTTTATATATATATAATGTTGTTTTTTTTTTTTTTTAGTAGTAATTTAATTTAGTTAGATTAAGGTGTTATTGTTGTTATAAAACTTCTCAGACAATGTTGTGAATACCTGTAATTGTTGTACATATGAAGACCTGATACTTTTGACTGTATATTTAATATAAATGTTGCATATGTGTACTGTTGGTGTTCCTAAATATAAAAAAAAAAAAAAAAAAAAAAAAAAAAAAAAAAAAAAAAAAAAAAAAAAAAATAAAAAAAAAAAAAAAAAAATTAAGCGTACTCTACAACCCCCACTCTCCAATACAATCATTCATGTACCATCAAAGTATCAGAGCTTACCATACTCATGATCGATATTGCCATAAAAAAAATCATGCCATCGTTCTCCCCGACATTTATTATAGTAGTACTTGTTGATTTCTAGGTGGGATATATTACATAATTATAATTCTATTTAACTAACATAACTTTCTATTTTAAATGTTGAAATTGATTAACTACTGAGTTTCTTACCGGTTCTCTGCGGTAGAATCTGCATTCCAACCGGTGGTAGCTTCACTTAATATGGTTTGTAAAATGACGATTCAAAAGTTCTTGTAAAAGCCTACTGGAATAAAGTATATTTTAGATTTTGATTTTGTCGGTAAAATAAGTATTAATATAAACAAATTTTAAGCAACGAAAATCAGCAGTTAACATGCACGCGTTCTGATCTCTTGGCCATCTCGATGTGTTGTCAATTAAAACGAATTATTTAATCGTTAACAGACTTTATCACTAATGTATGAGTTCATGACAACTGGATCGGTGTTGCCAACTGTATTAAATAATATGACATTACACGATTATTATAAATATGGCGGTACGATTTTAAATTTATTACAACAGTAGGCACAACGTACTTCGATGTGATCCGCGCTCTGCAAGCCAGTCGTAGGTTACCAAGCCAACACGGACGACGTAACTCGCATGGGCGCACGCTGGCACCGTTTAACTGAACCTTTAGTTTCATGATTACTTTTCCAAGAGGAAATAAAAGGCCCTTTTCGTTCAGTAATCCTAACTTATTGGCTCGTCTCGTACAAATATTTATTTTTTGGAACGATGTTCTTTTACGCAGCTTACAGAAGAGCGAACTGGCAGGAATCGTCGCGTAAGGAAAAGCCGTTTATGCCTCCAAGCAACCTCTCTCGCTCTGTCTCTCCCCGTCTCTCTCTTTCTCATGTGCGGTTTTATGTAACATTATTAAAAAAAAAAATTGTTTTTATTTTAATTCGAACGGGATTTTTGATAACAGTTTTATGCCTGTTATTTAGTAACACGAGCAACTTATACACGTCACCTCTCCTTTTTTTTGGACATTCTTGACACAGATATGTTTTCTGTGCCTTTGGTGCCTCCTATTATTAATAGCAAAAAAAGTTTTGTTTCTCGTAATAAATTTGTAATTGGACAAGTCTTCTAAGTCTTAAATATTTTTATTTATGTCAAATGGTACCTGATGGTAAGTGCCACCACCCATGGACACTGGTACTGTAAGAAATATTTATCATCCCTTACATCGCCAATGCGCCATAAACCTTGGGAACTTAGATTGATGTCCCTTGCGCCTGTAGTTACACTGACTCACTCGTGAGTCAGTGTAACCCTTCAAACTGGAACACAACAAACTAAATTGCAATTTTGTGATTGAATATGTAACAAGTGAGTGGCCCTACCACCAAGTATCGACTATGTAATCAAAATATACTTTTTCCAAGTAGTATTTTATTAAGCTCTGACATTATTTACGCGACCTAGTGTCTTGGCATATTCACTCAAACAAGCGAATTCAAAAACACGAAAAGCGAAATCGTCGAAACTCTGAAACATTCATGAATAAACACGACGCAGGATTATGTAAACGCGGCTCTGAACGGTCGGCCGTTTGGAAGCAGCTGGAAACGATCGATCGAATGTTCTCGATGTAGTTCCAAAACTTATGTTTTTCTTAAGTAATACACATTCGATGATGGTCTATTATTAGTTTCTTACTGAGATCTTTCATATAAAATACACAACGATTGACTTCGCTCGGGTATAATCAGGATCTACACAATACAAGACAGTAGATGATAAAAAACCGTGGAGCTCCAGCTAATATTATACTTGTTGATTTCCAGGTAGGATATATCACATATATAAATGTATTTAACTAACATGACTTTGTATTTTTGTGAAATGTCGAAAAAGAATTTTAAGCACTGAGTTTTGACTTGCCGGTTCTTCTCGGTAGATTCTGCATTCCTAACTGGTGGTAGCTTCACTTAATATAGTTTGTTAAATGACGATTCGAAAGTGCTAGTAAAAGCCTACTGGAATACAAAGTATATTTTGATTTTACGTTTATATCGATGTTCGTAAATGCACATCAGTGCGATTTTTAAGGAATTTTTTGGCTCGCGCAACAACCCTGTGGAACCGGCGTCGGCGGTTTCTCTAAGCCGATACGACTTGGCAATCTTCAAAAAAGCTGCTTAAACATTTATAAAAGATCGGCACCGCTCCCAAGGTCCCCGGTGTTGCAGATGTTTGCCACGAATACCATAAAAAAACTAACTACAAAAGAAAACTGCGACGTGTGACGGGACCCGGTCGCAACGAAGTTTCGTTCGTTTCATGCAGGAATACGATGCCTCGCCTAGACTTAGCTGAACCGATAGCGGTGTTTTGTTGCGACTTTATGTTCTGAATGTCTCGCTAGGGGTTTCCCTCTCAGATAACATGAAAACACGTCTCTATTCGGTCGGCATGTTTTTTGCCGATACGTTCAACAATAGCGTCCTATTTCAACCAATTCCCTCAAACCTCATGAGGGTTATTACTCCGTTTTCATTCATAAAACAATTTATCAACATTTCATCACAATCGAATCACATTGAGGACAAATATACAAACATAATTTTTTATCTATATGTAATACTAGTTTTCCACCAAGCTTGCCAGGGGGAGCGTATTGGTGGGTTTTTAGGCTATCGTATGTTTACCTTACTCCTTCACTAAAAGACGGGAGTTGCAAAAAGGTGTAGTGTTGATTTTCGGAGGCAGACAACTTCAATAAATGCCAGCAAATCAACTGCGATCGCTGCAATATTATTGATATATGCTGTAGAAGTCAGTCGTTTTGTTGGTAAACTCTAATCAAACCAAAACGCCTTGTTTATATATCAAAAAGTATCGAGTTAAATCTAACTTTATTTATAGGAAATGTGCCTAATATTTCCTTGTTCCTTGTTACCAGGTCTCCGCGTGGGTGACGGAGTTGGTGCTGTCTCAGACATCCGAGGAAAGGAAAGCGACCCTCGCCTGCATCCTGCGCGTAGCTCTCACGTGCTGGAACATCGGAAATTTCAACGGAGCCATGGAAATCGTAGCTGGTTTGAAGTAAGTCTGAAATAAATCATTTTTGTCCCAATTATTTGCCAAGTTCTCTTACGAATTGTCAGAAAATTATATCTGACGGTAAGTTGACTTTCGAATCCAAAATTTTATGGGATCAATTTCATAGAAGAAAAGTACAAACAATATTTATATGTCCCACAGCTGGGCTGAGGCTTCTGCTTCCTTTCAGAAGTTTTGGAGCTAATTCCAACGCTACTCCAATGGTTATAAATGTTGCCGAGCACAATTATTAGTAACACAGATTAAGCCATGAACCCACAACCATCGGTACAGCTCAGCATATTACAGTAAAATGACATAAATACAAAGGAATTATATTTGATTAATATAGACTTTGATTAACAAGTATCAATACAATCTTTGGGTTGTAGGAGAGAGCTATTAGGAGAATCTTTAACGTAGATCTCAAAGGTAATTTCAAACTAATTAAAGACAGTAAAATATTGACTGTAGGTTCATTATATAGTATAAAACAAAGACGCTTACCGCTGTCTGTCCCTGTGTATGCTTAGATCTTAAAAATTACACAACGGATTTTGATGCGGTTTTTTTAATAGATAGATCGATTCAAGAGAAATGTTTATGTGTATAATACATGCACAATATAGTAGAGAAACAGTTATAATTTTAGAGGTTTCTGAAGTGATGTCGTAAATAAACACATTTTTTGCGCTTACATTGCCAAGGCTGGGTGAACTTTACGAGATAGATTGAAATAATATACTACAGTATTGTACACCTTAAAAATGTCTTCAAAAAAGTCCGCGATGATATATATCTATCAATATTATAAAATTATATAAGAAAACCTAATAAACATAATTATATACCGAGTTAAGATATAATTAATATTTGATTTGATAAATGAACGCGCGCAATGCAGTTGACCGTCACATAGTACCAAGTACCAACCCATCCGAGAGTTTTATGTTAATGTTGATTTACCAAGATGAGATGTCAAATGTTAAACATCATATTAGACGAAATTTTTATTTGGAACACTTTCTGAACGCACCCGTAAACGTCAAACATGGCCGCCCGTTGAACTGTCATGTCATTGAATTTTATGGATTTAATGTCAAAATATCTCGTTTATACGAATATTGCGGTTATATGTTGTCGACTCAAAATCTTATCTTTAATTTGTATTTGTTATTTTAGTGTACCAGCGACATTACTAGACCGCGTAACAATGTTAGTTACAGGATTACATCTTGATATAAACATGGTTTTTATATACAATGTTAATATAAGTCGGCATAAGAAGTCATTGCCCGAAAGAGTGCTTGAATTTATTAATTTAAATAATGTTTTGTTAAAAAATATTAAAGTCACCAAATGGCGTGAGGATTTCATCTATATGTACTGTTATTTAAATATGAAAGTATTTATTTGACCGCAAAAATCGATTATTTATTTATTTATTTTTATTTATTTATTTATTTGATCACCAACAAAGTACACACTGATACATGACAGCACACAGTTCATAAAATAAAAAATAAACGAAGCGGTACCTCAATTACAGGTGATAACTGCATGAACAGTAAGGCAACATATACATTAAAGCACAAAAAAAAAAAAACAAATAAAAGACTAATCAAAATTTCAAGTTACAAAACAAAAAAAAAACAAAACCATGAATAAAAAATTAATAAACTAAAATAAAACTAATATGGATAATTAAGTATTACTTATTAATGGCATTATGGACCTTCTAAATTTAAATATATTGTTGGCAAAGATGTTTACATCCTTGTCCATGTCTACGCAATTAAAGGTCTTTAAAATTCTATTTATAGGCGAACTATGTCCTAGGTTCGATTTTGAAGCTTTAGTTTATTATCGCTGTTCATAGCCCATTTATTGAGAAAATCTTTACTAAACAAAATCACCCTGTGACCCGTGGAAATGACATGCAATGTTTTACGTGAATGACACGCACGAACAGCTAGATGTATAAAAATTATTTTCGAAATATTCGGTCGTTTTCTTGCACGATATGTTAAATAATTTATATATGTATATCATGATTGATTATACGTTGTTGTATAGAATGGTTCCAACCCCTAATACCACAAATAACAGTTACTAAGATTTTAAACACAAATCTAATGTTATGAGATCTTTGAAAAATAATATATATGTATATTTAAATTAATTCCATTTCCCTTAAACGCGTCATAACTTGAGTACGTCTTTACAGATTTTAATGATATAGTTCTTTAATGATTTCTGATACTTTATAAAAGGTTCTTACGGAATGGAAGGAAGAAAAAGGTTCCATCTCTGAAATGGAAATTTCTTGGACTGTTTTATTATTTAAGTGTTTAGATTATTTGAAGATAGAAGATGTGAACATCGAGGAGAGAAAAGTGTTGTCAGCAGGGGTTTCTTTCGGCCTTCAGCTGTTGTAGACTGTAGGCCGGCGGAAACTACTTGCTGACGACGCTTACGTTCTACTGGAAGGTCAAGAATTCATCTTTAACAACTACAGCTGATTCGTAATGAGACAAGTTGGCTGAAGAATCCAGAATCCCATGAAGATCAACACGCCTACATAGAAGAAAAGACAATTTAGTCCAGGACTTTTGACATTTATACTTTCTGAAAATTTCTCCTGGGTAGTACGATAAGTAGAACACGTTACTTCTTGGGCAGCTTTCTCTTTGAGAGGAGAAAGATAAAAACAGTGCAGTTGAGGGGTTGTATAGATTTTTATATATCTAGATAGACTGTCACCATACAAATGAGCAAACTTTATTATCTTGGTGTGTCTGACAGCTGACACTTGACACTCGCCAAACGTCATACTGTTTTACTAGTGTGCGTGTTGTTTGGACAAATGTTGACCCCTATTTTTTTGACGCATTTTCAATTCGACAGTTTATTTATGCATATAAATAATCAAAGGTTGGATGCATATATGGCAAAGTCAGTGAACACATCCAACGTGCATTTAATTCCTGCGTTCCTTATTATGTTTTCCATCACCTTGCACGAGATTTTTTACTAATTTGTTATAGATAAAAATAGTTATGTACATGACCTTAGAAGATAGACATTTGATGTCGACAATAAACTAGAACATTATGTTGATGTATCTCCTAAGGCTTTGCCCGACTTGAATGAATAGTTTTTTGGATATAACATCGTCACAGTTCAACCATTTCATACAATTATTATGGTTCTTTTTGCTATAAAAACCGCATCAAAATCCTTTATTAGTTTAGAAGAAGTTAGCAGAGGCACAGATAGAAACAGATAGCGACTTTGTTTAACAATAGTCATAGATGTTTATGAGATATTACGTGGTGGTTGGGCTTCGTGCAAGCCCGGCTGGGTAGGTACCACCCACTCATCAGATATACTACCGCCAAACAGCATTACTCTGTATTGTTGTGTTCCGGTTTGAAGGGTGAGTAAGCCAGTGTAATTAAGGCACAAGGGATATAACATCTTAGCTCCCAAGGTTGGTGGCGCATAGGTGATGTAAGCAATTGTCTATGGGCGGTGGTGACCACTTACCATCAGGTGGCCCATATGCTCGTCCACCAACCTATACCATAAAAAGAAATTTGGCATAGCCCTTTTCCAAACAACGAGTAGTTAGGAAGCGAGAAATTGAGAAAATGTTTAGATACGTCCGTGTTGTCGTCTTAGAATATCGACATTTCTTGGAAAATTAATTATATTATAATCGAAGTTGTAAAGAGCCGAGATGGCCCAGCGGTTAGTGGTGAGAACGCGTGCATCTTAACCGATGATTTCGGGTTCAAACCCAGGCAGGCACCACTGAATTTTCATGTGCTTAATTTGTGTTTATAATTCATCTCGTGCTCGGCGGTGAAGGAAAACATCGTGAGGAAACCTGCACGTGTCTAATTTCACCGAAATTCTGCCAATTGTATTCCACCAAACCCGCATTGGAGCATCCTGGTGCAATATGCTCCAAACCTTCTCCTCAAAGGGAGAGGAGGCCTTAGCCCAGCAGTGGGAAATTTACAGGCTGTTAATGTAATCGAAGTTCATTTATCCTACTTTAGAAACCCTGGTGAAGTGAAAAGATTATTTAAAGGTATTCTCTATCGTCTCATCGGTGTTGCAATTTTCCTCAGAAAATTTAAGCAATTTCCGTATATAATGGAATTCAGTTTAAAGTTCTAGTAAGGTAATAAAGGATTTGAAGTGAAAACTCTCATTACTACAGTGCAC
This sequence comes from Vanessa tameamea, assembly GCF_037043105.1. Taxonomy (NCBI): domain Eukaryota; kingdom Metazoa; phylum Arthropoda; class Insecta; order Lepidoptera; family Nymphalidae; genus Vanessa; species Vanessa tameamea. The sequence goes on from NC_087337.1 coordinate 231,018, forward strand.
TGTGCAGGCGCTTTGATGAAAAATTGTTGATTGGCCCATTAACAAACAGTTCTTCGATCTATTTAGTTAGAATGAAGATTCGAAACTTGTAAAAGTCTACTTGAATAAAGTATATTTTGATTATGATTTTGATTTATATTATTTAGATTACTTTTTATTGTAGATTTATAGTTTATAAAGTGATTTAACTCATAAATACATTAGTTTTTTTATATATTATATATTTAGGATTCCGAAGCAGAAACTATTAAAAAAAATATCTTATACTTTATTAAATAATTTCATAACAAAACCCAAACGGGATTGCACAAAGCCCCACCACCAAGCGGTACCAGCACAGTTACCATTGTAAGCATTGGCTCAAAATTTACAAATTGATATTATGAAATGGATTTTTATCGTTTTTTTCGTAACTACGCGAGGCTTCTACAACGGCTATTGTTGTACAGTGTGGGCGTTTAGAAATACTCTCGAACGCTCGCACCATTGTACACTTCCCGCTTTGATCAACTTCTAAGTTGTAATGTTGGAATTTGTAAAAACATTCCATATTAATTTCAAAGCCATTTTCCACATCTCTAAAGGAAAAATCTTATAAGATCACTTTGTTTTACGTCTGTACGTCTGTTCGTCAAGATATTTTTTCTCAGGAACGTTGAAGTATATAGTTAAAATAATAGATACTAAATACTAAAGTCTACGGCCACAGATAGCTGTGAAAATATCAAACCATTAAGTCAACGCAATCAAACCACATTTCGCCTTTCTCTTTAAATTCGCAAAGGGAATCAAAACCTATAGGGTACTTCCCGTTGATCAAGAATCACGAAAATTGGCAAGAAGTGATTGGCAATACCTTGTAGCATGAGTACAGGTGGTGGTTCACACCGCACGGTATGGTGGGGAGAACGTCATTCCAGCGAGAGCCGTTGGCGAGAGCAGACGTTTCGCTTGCGCATACACACAGTATGTTGTCGAGCCAGTGAACTATTTAACATAATGTACATTACAGTATGCAAGGGTTCTGGACGGCTCAAAGGCTTTGGTTACCACTTACCATCAGATGGCCCAAATGCCAACCTGCCTAGGAATATCATTCTTTTTTTTAAAACTCAAAGATTTATTGGCATTTGTATATCTTCAAAATATACACATATTTCTGTTCAATCTATTCCATACGAAAGGAATATTTTCCACCTCCATATCAACCAATATCTTATCATTCTGCGTCCAGAATGAATGTGAAGCTGTCCCATATTAGAAGCAATAAATCAAGAGACCCCTCTCTCAGAGATTATATTAAAGTTCAGCACTTCAGCCGTACAAATATCAGATAATGATGACCACCCTGAATTGCTCAATGGACCTTACGTATGATAAATTATTACGTAATAAATTGTCCTAAATTAACTTGACATTTATGCGACAACCTTCATTCGTACAACTTAATTTCAAAACACAAAATTAAAATATATGTTTATGAGGAGGCTCTGACAAACTCTTTGTTTCGTCTTTACATACATACATTAACAGCCTGTAAATTTCCCACTGCTGGGCTAAGGCCTCCTCTCCCTTTGAGGAGAAGGTTTGGAACATATTCCACCACGCTGCTCCAATGCGGTTTGGTGGAATACACATGTGGCAGAATTTCGTTGAGATTAGACACATGCAGGTTTCCTCACGATGTTTTCCTTCACCGCCGAGCACGTGATGAATTATAAGTTAAGTACATGAAAATTCAAACAATATAAAGAACTTTATTTCTCATAAGAATTTAACATTCACTTAAAATGAGATACAATGAACATACATTTGCAAGAAAACAGTTTTAACATTTGGGCCGTTGGATATAAAAGGCTTTATTTTTTAATTCGTCTCTAGATCAACTGATCGCCATAATAAAAGCCAATATAACAACGAAATATTATTTATTCAAGGAGACTCACAAAAGCCCTTTTGAATCGTCATGTCAAAGTGTAGAATTAAATGCGTACCACCAGCTCGGAAAGATTCTAAAGTATTGCCTAGAATTTAACGAATACCGAGTCCACGCCTTTTTTGTTTTATTGAATGTTTATGACTTGAGACTTTTTTTTTTTGTATAATTTTATATACAGTCGGAATAATATCTTCTAATTTTTATTTTTTAAATAAAATATAGGGTTTAGTAAGTGTAGTAACAAGTAAAATAGATGGGTGGAAATATGGGTCACATGATGATAACTGGTCACCACCACGTTTACTTGCTGGTAGGGCTTTGTGCAAGCCCCTCTGGGTAGGAACCACACACTCATCAGATATTCTAACGTCAAACAGTATTACTCTGTATTGTTATTCACCGGTTTGAAGGGTGAGTGAGCCAGTGTAACTACAGGCACATAACATCTTAGTTCCCAAGGTTGATGGCGCATTGGTGATGTAAGGAAGGGTTAATATTTCTTACAGCGCCATTGTCTATGGGCGGTGGTGACCACTTACCATCAGGTGGCCCATGCGCCCGCCCGCATACCGATAACAAAAAAAAACCACCGCTCGTTTTACACTAGCTCACTCACCCTTCAAACCGGAATATTAGTAACAAATATTTTGTTTAGCAATAAAATATTTGTTTGCGTCACCGCTATCAGCCTCCGCAGATAACTGGGGGGATACAAATCCCTTCTTTGAGATAAGCTTAGGTCGAAATTCGGTAAAAGTACATTGTAACAAAAAACCAATCAAATTCAAATTGTATTAATTGATGTAGAAGCATTAAACTTACTTATTGATAGTCCAAGTAAAAACTACCACCAAGAGAACATTCTAGATCTATCTTTAAGCAAATAAAATTAATTCCTCAGGTCACATAAACTGAAGACGTTCTGGCTGAGCATATCAGACGAACCGTTACCAACGCTGGACTTCCTCTCCGCGGCGCTGCTCTCCGCTGAGTACGAGAGGGCTCTTGGCCGCGCCCTCGCTATGCCAGAGTGCAGACTGATACCTTTTTTTGGAGCTTTTTTAAGAGAATTAAGGTAAGTAATCATTATTTTGACCACCTGACCAATAATTATGGGCAATGTCTTCCACATTTGTCACTTGTATGTATTTCCTGGTGGTCGGGCTTTGTGCAAGCCCGTCTGGGTAGGTACCGCCCACTCATCAGACCTACCGCCAAACAGCAGTACTCAATATTGTTGTTTTCCGATTTAAAGGGTGAATGAGCCAGTGTAACTACACAAGGGACATAACATCTTAGTTCCCAAGGTTGGTGGCGCATTGGCGATGCAAAAATGGTTAACACAATTTAATTTAAATGACAGCGCCATTGTCGATGGTAACCACTTACTTATGTGGCTCATTTGCTCGTCCGACAACCTATAAGTCACCAAACCAGATGAAACAGAACGAACGCGCTATCTGCCATTTATATTTTATGCCAGAGAGACCTGTACAGAACCGAAACTGACGGAAACCGTACTTAAACGCTACGAGAAATCTATATCTCCTCCAATATTATAAAGCTGAAGACTATTCGTTTTATTTGAACGTGCGAATCTCAAGAACCAAGGATAAATTATTTCAGTGTTAGATAGCCTATATATTGAAGAAGGATATATACCAGCAAGCTACGACTGATTGGAGCGGAGTATTAATGCGAAATTGTGCAAAACAAGAGGGAAAATTATTCAAAATCAAAACATTCTTTCTTCAGGTAGACTCATAGCCCTTTCGAATCGCCATTTTACAGTATTGAATGAAATGTAAAGCTACATTCAGTTCGGAAAGTAGTTCCGAAAAAGTAATTCGGAAAGTAGAAATTCTACCGAGAAGAACCGGCAAGGAACCGAGTACTGAATAGTTACTTTTTTCCACCACTTTTTTCCACGTTTCATTTCAGAGCATGTCAGTAAAGCACAATTCAATTTTTGTATATCTTGCCTAGAAATCTATAATTAGTCTACGCTTTAATATCTTTAATATAATCTTGTATTGAGTAATAAACCTTATTTGTCAATGCTTTTTTGGCATGAACTTTAAATGTTTTCATAGGCCAAGTTTATAAGAGCTGCGGAATCTTATTATAGAAACGAATACCGTGCCTCTGGAAGGATGTATTAACTTTGCGAACATATTATCAGTTTACCTTTCCTCCTCGTGTCAATGCAATGATTGTCACATTCCTTCCTTTTGAAAGCCGAAAAATATCCAAGCAAAGTCGGGCCGAACATCAAGTACGTAAATAGAAACATATTTATATAAAATCAAGCAATTAAGTTAAACAAAAACAGGGCTTAGTTTGTGGATATCAAATAAAAAAATATAACATGCGGGCTCCCATTACACTCCACTCCGAGCTAAAACTTTGAGGCCTCTGCTGACCCTCCGGCGCATTGTTCCTCGTAACAATTTATTCTCTTTGGAAATACGGCATCGTTTTTAATCTGTGTTCTTTAAATTTTGTAATTTATTTATTTCGATAAAGGTTTATGTTGATAAACAAGCAAAATAATCCTCTTGTGTAAATGTTTATTCAATATATATGTTAGGTAATAAATAAATATAGTGTTTGATTTGACTCGTACATGATTGGCAACACTGACTAATTTTTTTTTCCACCATTGGCCTCCAAGCTAGAGGAGTTCCCTGGGTACAGAGAACCCCCCTTCTCCCGGCGACGCTTACAGCAGGGGGAGAAGGTGCGCATAGCGCTGATGCCTTCTCCCCGGTCTTCTTCGTCGGAGCGAATCCGCGGAGGCACTCTCCTCACGCGCTCGCTCCGCAGCCTCTTTCTGCGACATTACACTTTCGCAGAAAGAGACCGGCAACACTGACTCTAATAGGTGGTGTGGCTTTGTGTTAGACCGTCTGATGGATATCCATTTATCATATATTAGTCCCAAAGCTGGTGGCGTATTGAGAAACGATGAATATGTCACACAGCTCTAATGTCTGTGGGCAGTGGTGACCACTTAGCATCAGGTGTTCCAATTGCCAGACCGCCTACGTATACGACATAAGACGCTTTGGCAGTTACATGATTTAGAGCGAGGTTTAAGAATAATTCTGTTGAGTGTCGCACGTGCACAAAGATCAGCAAGAACAGCATCCGTCGGCATCTGCAACTAATGCATAAGTTGTCAATCACAAAACAGATCGAATACCTTTTCTCGTTGGTTGTTTATCAATAAATAAAATGGAAATGAATCTAGGAAAGGTGTCAAAAGTATTGGTACTCATCAGATATTCTACCGCCAAACAGCAGTACTCAGTATTGTTTTGTTCCGGTTTGAAGGGTGAGTGAGCCAGTGTAACTACAGGCACAAGGGACATCGTAATTCTAAAGTTTGAGAGCGCATTGGCGATGTACGGGATGATTAATATTTGCAGCATCCTTGTCTATGAGCGGTGGTGCCGACTTAATATCATATTGACCATCAGCTCGTCCGCCTACAGATACCATAAAAATTGGTCTATTAGCTCGTCCGCCAAGGATGATATCATAAAAATTTAACGTAACGATCTCAGAATCGTCGGTTAAGATTCATATCACTGAGCCGTCACGGCTTTAACGAATATCTTACATAAGTAAAATTGAAAATTATATTATGAATAATAAACACAGAAACAAAAAACACAGAACTCGTATGTATTCCAAAAAATTGTACGATCAATAAACATAATACTGTCCCATTTTGCTCTTACGCACTACAGCTTGAAATTTTTGACTCGCAGTAGGGCTCCGTGCGGGCCCGCCCTCCCAGATGAACCCTTAAAAACATTCCTTTCGAGAAGTCGGTTAAAAACTGTTACCTCCGAATGTAGAACGAGGCTCTGATCTTGGCCCAGATAGTTCTGAGTGGATCTCGTCGAAAATTTTGTAAATCCAATCTTCTCTCATACGGAATAGAGTTCAAGATCGCGTGAAATATATGTCGAGAGTTGTTCTCGCGTCCGTAAGAATGTCATTTGCATGAATTTATTTTTCATGAATTTATTATTATACGTATTAATAGATAATTTGCGACTTTATATATAAACATGCGGTTAAACCGGTGTCTGTGTCTCCGTCGGCATTGATTTGATATTTGAAGTCAATATTGTTTAACTAATGTTGTCGTCCTGACTGAGTTCGCCATGGCGGCAAATCGCCCAAGGGACTAACCAACTACACAGAACATATTATTCTGTGCACAAACACAGGTGCACTCTTTATTCCCCCACTCTCATCATCGGAAAGAATCCAGGCACAGAACCAACGGCTTTACGTCTTATTATATATATATACTGAATTAGTTATCTATGTAATCAAAATTCAGCATACTTTTTGCATGACTAGCTACAGCAGTTTAAACGAATGAATCTCAACTTCTCAAATATCAAAATTTTAAATTAAAAACTGTCTCAGATTTTTATTCAGCGACCTCAGCAAACTCGGTAATTAAAAACTTTTTCGTCGATCAAATTATTATTAAACATACACTCGTAAGCATAATATTATAAAAAATAATAATTATAAAATGACTTCTTTAATATTGAACGAGTTTTTTTGTGGTCCGCAGGCATTAGTGAGATTATTATTATGCAGATAATATCCAAAGTGCACTAGTACTGTGGACCGAAAGTAGTGTTTAGAACGCGTGTGTTAGATTTATTTATAGTCACTTAACACATGACGTTGGAATGTTTTAGGAATAATTTCTATTCCCTTATTACTTTATAATAGAAAGACAGAAAGATATTCAACAAGACCATTCTTAAACTAATCTCCACTTACGGAATCGAGCTATGGGGAACAGCTAGCAGCTAGCAATCGCAACATAGAGATTCTTGAAAGATTTCAAATTAAGACATTAAGAGCCATGCGAGACATACCGTACTACGTGAGTAACAAATATATACACGAGGACCTAAAGATCGACACCGTCAAACAAGAGATCACTGGATATAGTGAGAGTTAACAGACGAGAACATCAACTCACGTCAAATTGAAACGGCATAGACTACTCTACACTTACCGTGAGATTTGGTGACGCCACATGAAAGGGATTCATAGGAATTCCTTCTGCTAACAAGACACAGATCGAGATACCTCATCTGAATGGCTTATTTTGTTAACACAGATTGCCGTGTTACAGAACTCATTAAAAAAAAAAACACTTTATAATATTTTAAGGTTATAAAACGCTTAACGACAAATATTTGTTTAAGCATTATAGTAGCAAGTTACGTTGCGCAGTACACGCTTTCTGCCGACTAAGGAATCTTTTCGACTAAGGAAGTTTCCAGTAAACTCGCTGATTCCTTCAACACTAATATTGTTTAATTTTTAAGTTTAATCATTACACGAACGCCATCCAATTCTGCCATATGTTTTCCTTTTAGAATTAAGTTTTAATTTCTGTTTATTTGAATTTAATATGTTATAATGAATATGTTGTATACGTATATATCCAACCGACGGGTAGCTTTACGTTAACAGTTATGTAGAATTATTCAAAAGTGTTTCTAAAAGCCTCCGTGAACAAAGTATATTTTGATTAATAGATTTGACGGGCCACTGTGTTTTGAGAGTGTCAAGAAACAAAAAAAAGTAATAATAACATTTTTGACAGGAACATTGGATATAGTGCGGTTTGACGTTTCTTCACTCTGACGCAACTTCAGGCTCTTTCGTGTAATGCATTTGCATTTGTCGTAAGCAAGACGTGCCTGGTGGAGCGTCGTTACTTTATTATAATATCAAAAGTGCTGATTGTATTGCTGTTATACTGTAAAACCTTCAAACACGTGGTTTTAATTCTCCTCGCCCGCCTACCCACGATCGCTCGGCAGCCACAGATGGATACAGAAAATAATGATAACGGCAATGTGACGTTAGATTCATTAACATTTAACGGTGACAACCATTGTTGATGTTATATACAATCGGCGCCATCTATGAAAACGAAAAAGAACTTATAATATCGAAGTTGACAAGAATATTATTTCCCATCCTGACACATTGACCCAGTTTAAGAGTTACGGCTCTCAAATATTCGCGTCCTAACCCCAAGCTTACTCCCGAGACGCTCATGAGAATTTGCACCACAACAATAATTTGAAAAAGTAGCATAAAGATTAAAATTAAACGAGTTCATGTTTTTAAAAGTCCACAAACAGAATACAATCAGAGCATACATTCAACTCACACAATTTAAAGCTAGATTACATTCCTAAGCATGTGTACACGGCATGCTCATAACAATTATTTTAGGTTTAAAGAACTTTATTTCTCAAGAACATTACAGTTCACTTATGAGTACAGAATTTTACACATAATGCAGTTAAACATATAACAAATAGTTCGACCGTAAGAATATCAATTGGTAATGACTCAAAAAACGGTTGGATAGCAACAGGGAAATTATTTAATTATATTTTTTTTATTTTTTGGCTTCGTATTTATTTTAATACAGTCTGGTGCTCTTTTATATAATAATCAAAAAATTATAACAAATACATTCATCCAATTGAATTATTTGACTAAAAAAATAAATTAAATTCAAACAATAAAATTATCGAAAAAAGAAAAAAAAATACACAAAATTAACATTCAGAAATATCTGTCAATAGTTTATTATGTTGTTAGAGAGCGTTTATGTGCTTCAGGGTAGATATATATATTTATATATTATGTAATAGTTAGGCGGACGGGCATATGGGCCACCTGATCGGAAATCGTTGAATGGGAATTCCGAATATCCTGCCATCAGTGCAGGCAATAAGGCGAGGTGTTATACTCTTAATGAAGGTGTTTGCACTCCTACTCCGAGGTCTAATTTCAACTGCAAATGGCATAGATCTCATTTGGAATATGTAGAGCTGTTCTTTAACGAGAAACTCGAATTGACTTGACTATTGTATAATAACTACGCGTGCCCGCGACTTCATGCGCGTTTGAATTTAACAAAACATATATTGTCGTAGCCTAAGTTACTCCTTATTACATAAGCTATCTGCCAATGAAAGTCCCGTCAAAATCGGTCCAGCCGTTCCTGTGATTAGCTGAAACAAACAGACAGACAGACAAAAATTGTAAAAAAATTTACTTTGGTATATGTACCGTGTATACATATGCATTTATTAAAACGCGCTTATTTTAATATTACAAACGGACACTCCAATTTTATTATATGTATAGATTATAAAAATGGCATATCACTTTAAGTCGATTGTCAACATGTCACGAGTGAGGAACGAAGTGGAATCTTAAAGGATCGCATCGAATTACGTTTGTTCGCTTCAGCTTTTTAAATCAAACCACTAATTTATTTTAATTTAGTTTTTATTTGTTGTATTATATCTATACGAGATGAAAGCCCCGCTTCGCGTGGGTAAAATAAATAAAACTAAACAAATACAGCTTATGATTTACTTATCACATAACATATTATATCTTTTTCATAAACGTCGTGACTATCAAACATCTATAACGTCATCCGTGAACGTCAAACATGGCCGCCCGTTGAACTGTCATGTCATTGAATTTCACGGATTTAATATCGAAATAACTTGATTAAACGAATTATGCGTATATATGTTAACGACTAAAAAATCATTATTTTTTTAACGTTCTACAATCGTGGATAAGTTTCGATCGGGTCTATGCAAGAAAATGTCAATAAAGATGGCAACGCCATATTTGAATTATTCGCGTTATATGCGTTCAGTAAATACCTCAAATTTATTCATTTATTATAAGCTTAGAAAGACATAATTTACCCTTTGTTGAAACATTGCCGTTAAAAGCTGAAAATAATGACCTGAAACCACTATAATATTACACATGCGCTGCGCTCAGTGGAAACGTTCCTAATAGGACTATCATAGAGCTGCCGTTACCTCCTCCCAGTGACACTATTTACCTACACATTTGTTTGCCTATCTATCCTTAATTTTCGATGGGTTCTTACTCTTGCTTGTAATCTGTGGAAGTGATTGAAAAGGGACGGAAGTCTGCGGACAGGAAGCCAGGGAACCGCGCGCTATTTGATTTGACAAATGACCGGCGTGGAGCTAACGTTGGCCGTAAAATGGTATCATAATAATGATGCTATTGTGACATATTTAACACAGCATATGCGACTACTGTAAAACTCGTTCGTTTTTAAATTTTGTTATATTATATTTATATCGAACAACGTAACCAAATAAATAGATTATTACATTTTACACAAACGAAACGCTTCTGACAAAGCGATCGAGTGAAGAAAATTAATTCTAACAACGTTGTATTTGTTGGATTCTGAAATGTATATAATTATTTTATACATTAATTTATTTAATATATATAACATAACTATTGTAGATAACCTACATCGAATCGGCGTATTCAGCATTGACGCATTTTGTAACCAAAATACAATAATACGACGAATCGAAATTAAGATATCCATTATTCGCGCAAATCTCGACTTTTACTCATCACCTACACACCAACTAGTCTGTCACCACAGTATGTTTCTAACAATTTTGGGAACGATTTTATTTTACATTTGAGTGAACATTACAGTAGAGTGAACTGGCAGAACTCGTCACGTAAAGAAATGGACAAAGTTATCAAGGCGGCGTCGCGCCCCGTTCGCGTCTACGCGACCGAACCCCCTCGCTCTGTCCCTTTCTAACATATGCAGTTTATATAACATTATTTAAACTATTTTTTGTTATAGTTTTAAACCATATAGGATTCGTAAGAACGATTTTATTTCCTATCGTTTAATAAATCTCAACTGGGTGTTCCACGTGACATCTCTTTATTTCGTATAATCTTATCTAGATATATACATCGGCTCGAATCGTATACCTCTGTTGCATTCCGTGCAAATATGAACTTTATTGGTTGCGTATACGCTTTAATTTCCTTTACCACTTGTAAAATAATTTGCGGCGGCTTTCGATGCGCATTTCATCTGAATCTTATTTATGAGTATAAGAAATAAGCTCAAAGGACCAAATATCATACAAATATATCCATGTCTTCTGGCGCATTTATTTCATAATTAGTGGGAATTGCCCTCTTATAATCAACTAAACCAATCCCACTCCTTCCCGTAAAAAATTATCATATATTTAATAAAACATTACATTAACAGCCTGTAAATTTCCCACTGGTTTGGAGCATATTCCATGATGCTGCTCCAATGCACATGTAGCAGAATTTCGTTGAAATTAGACACATGCAAATTTCCTCACGATGTTTTCCTTTACCGCCGAGCACTAGATGAATTATAAACACAAATTAAGCATATGAAAATTCAGTGGTGCCTGCCTGGGTTTGAACCCGAAATCATCGGTTAAGATGCACGCGTTCTAACCACCGGGCCATCTCGGCTCTCATTTAACAATAATTTATATTAAAATAAACTCAACTTATTAAAAAAAGGAGGTAATAACAGCTCTACTTAGATATTAATCACACACGTCCTCTCGGTCGAGTGGCCTCATCTCAATGTGTTATTTTTTAATTACTACAGTTTATTCTCTGGGGGGGTTAACCTAGGGGTTAATTACCCAAGTTTGACATAGATAAATGGCTGGCTGGAATGATTACTGGCTTGGCTTTGATGTCTTTAACATTCGTTTTGTTATACTAATGGTTTAAAGGCTAATGATTTGGAAATATGCTTTACAACGGGGGGGGGGGGGGGGTAAAACTGGTGGAAAAGCCTTGAATTAAGGCTTTACTAGTGCACTGAATTAATTGTAAAATAAACATCCAAAAGTCCTGTCATTATATACAAAAAACAGGCCGAAGTCAAAGTCAAAAATCTTTATTCAATATAGAAGTGTTTACACTTGCTTATTGATTGTCAAAAATCTACCACCGGTTCGGAATTTAGCACCTCGGACCTGAGAAGAACCAGCGAAAGAAACTCAGCGGGATATATATATATATTTTTAACCATTTTCCATGTGCAATGATAATTATATTTTGGTTATTTGAAACAGCCTGGATGCGATCATTTAATTCCCAAAGGTGTGCAGTCAACTAAAAAGTCATTAGTGTTTTAATATCCTTTAGCACACAAACGCTCTTTAACGATTCTTTTGAATTTTATAATTGAATAATTTTGAACGTTTTCTGGGATCCTGTTGTAAAAACGTATACATTGCCCCAAAAAAGAGTTACTAACCCTGTGTAATCGGGTACTTGGAGTAACAAGTTTATTCTTGTTCCTAGTGTTAATAGAATGTACGTCACAATTTCTGGGAAAATCGTTTATGTTTTTGCGTACATACATAACATTATCAAAAACAAATTGAGAAGCGACAGTCATTATTTTAATTTCTTTAAATTTACCTCTTAACGAATCTTTTGGGCCCAGGTTATAAATTGCACGAAATGCAAACGAACCGAGTAGGCTGATTTGGATATGTTGGCTTAGAAAATCTTTACTTGTAATAATTGTTGACCTCGATTTCCTATTTTCGTTCGCTGCCATTTTGAAAAAGCGTCATGATACGAGTATTATGATAAAATACTTGCTTCATTTACGCTACAATTTTGGTCCTATAAATTTACGTGACGCCGATCGAACAGTGCTACTAACACAAGAGCTCCCACCCCACTGACTACATTCCGATCCGAGGTACTGATCTCATGGGACGAAGCCTAGGACGAACATCACTAGCCCGAGAGGTCTTAAACTTCAATGCTGAGTATAGTACCTACACTGTCCCACGCCCGGTGACGCTGTAAAGGCCAGTAGGTGGCTCTACAGGTCTTGACAGCGTCACATTACTTAAAGCCTTCTTTTTGAGAAGGCTCGCAGCTGCTCCATTAGGGACTTGATAGCTACATGAGAGATTTTCAATCAACACGTATTTTTCCCCATCGAGCATGGGATGAATTATAAACACAAATTGAGTATAAGAAAATTGATTAGTGCACGGATTTGAACCCGAAACCTTTGATTAGGATTTTAACCTCAGCTCGTTAGTGTTAGATATACGTTATTAACTCTGAACGTTTGATTTTTTTAGAGAAATCTTGGCGGCGACTCCCTCTCTGACCACCCACTCAGTCGCCGTGACGCCGACGCACAGGAGAGACACCAAGCGCGACTCTGTCAAGGACGACAGGTAAATACTGATCTTCTTGTTGATTCTTCCCAATGCTGTTGTCTGCTGAGGAGTTTCTTTATCTGGAGCCAATCCGGGGTGGACAATCATGCTTAACATAAATATTGTCATCGGAATGACGTGTTAACTATCTACTCCGTAAAGTAACATGATGTGGTAGCTTATAAACAAAGTTTGCAAGAAAATAGTTTTGGTATCGAGATTAATTCAAGAAAAACGACAAATTTAAATTTAAACATTCATTATAAAGCGTAAACTGTAAAGCTACTACCGATTGGGAATGTAGACCCTACCGAGAAGAACCGTCACTAAACTGTTGAGAGAATCAATTGTACTTCTTATATTACGAGTATATTAGCCTCTAAGAATGTACGATGCATATTCATTCGGTTAGTTAGCTCAGTGTTTTGGTTTCCTACTCTGCCCAGTCATTTAATCCTTTCTTTAACAAATATATAAACGTCGTTAATTTTTACTTTGCTAATAAATAAACTCAAATCTTATCTTAAATGAACCAATAAGGCATTTTAATCTGTTTATGACACACAAGATTAGTTTAGTAAAAGATAAATTAGTCGAAACGAATTGTTACATAATAAATTCCATGCCAGTTCCTCTCGATAGTAACTACATCCCGAACAAGTGGTAGCTTTCTAGGTAGGTAGTAATTTGTCTTGTAAAGTAATGTTTCAGAAGTGCTTATAAACTAATCAAATAAAGCTAAATTTGCTTTTCGCTTATAAAAAGATACAGTTTCATTTAAGCAATAGAAGACTTATTTCAAGCGTTACTTCCCGCGCCAGAAGTCAAGTCAAAGTTTTCAATTTAAAGCCTAAAGCATTGGGCTAAGACGTCCTCCCCTTTGAGGAGATAGTTTGGAGTATATTACACCACTCTGCTCCGATGTGGGTGGTGTTGGATCACATGTGACAGAAATTCAAAGACAATAAACACATGAAGGTTTCCTGACACTGTTGACCTTCACCGCCGAGCACGAAATAATAAAAAACTAGTCCATTTCAACAGATCCTCAATTAAAAGAGATACCAGAAGAGAAAGTAGTAAGAGAGTGGATCAAGGGACGACCACCAGTCCTCTCCGAGACAGCTGCAAGCGAGAGTCGCGGTACAACGAGACGAGCAGACAAGTGGTGAGTGCCAACTGCAAAAACCAAAAATTCCAGTTACTTTTTAAACAAATCTTCGAGACAATCGTATTATTTAGTCGTTTTGGTGCTAAAATTGAGCATTTCCTTAGCAGGTATGTCACCAAACTAATTTAAATCAATATGAGTTAATACTTTTATTTTGTACAGAACAATTATCGTTAAATTAATTGAAAATCTTACTTTAAAATAATAAATTTCAAGTACATCGCATCCTTCGACGAGGAAGGCGAACAGTTCCGACGAGTTGGGCCCGAGGGTCTGATGAACTTGGAAAAGGTGTACCGGACGCAGGCGGTGATGGACCACATAGCGAGCTTTCACCAGCACCGATACAGCCTAGCGAGGACAACGGCACCTGTTTTTGGAGATTACTTGAGGTGGTATAGTATAGATTTGAATATTTAAAAGAATCAAAATCAATTTATTCAAGTAAACTTCACAATGAAGCGTTTTTGAATCGTCGATATTTAAATACTACCACCGTTTTGGAAAACGGCTTCCACCGAGAAGAAGCTCGCATAGTTGCTCTTTTCAAATGAACAGATTTACAATGCTGTTTTTACAATAATTACTGTCCTGTGATGGAACCCGAGCCAAAATCCAGGCGTTTTTATTTCTAAAAAGTATTCTTTTAATGAATAATAAGATTAATAAACTTTTTAAATTTCGTAAATGGTAAATTGGTTACATTTCCCGGTATCTTATTATATATGCGTATACCATTGCCCAAAAACGTTCTCTGTGCCGTATGCGAACGGAAAGTAGGAGTTACAAGTTTATTCCTATGTAATAAGTATTGATGTCTTAAAAATAAAGTACTAGAGCTATTTTGTCTTAATTTATCAGATGCGGGAAGTATATTAACAGATGATCAATCTTTACTTAGTAACTATTGTTTTATAGACAGGATATATATCAATTTAATTATACTTAGTTGACAAACTCTGTAATTCAAATAGTGGAAAACAGTGTTGCTGGACTGATGTTGAGTATCAGAAGGTTGCGTGTTCATATCACGTCGGGGTCACCAATTGTTGCTGGGCTGATGTTGAGGATAATGAAAGTCACTAACTGGTTCACGATTTATTAACGAGACGGTACAATTATACGGACGGTGACGCACTGTTTTACATATGCAATGTTTCGACTTTTATACATGATATCAAAGAGTAAGAGATACACAGATGTGAAACATTTTAGTCATAGAACATGTGAGCTTTATCAATTGTTTACTTTAATACCTATGTGCATATACGGCACAAGAGTAACTACTGAGTTTCTCGCCGGTTATACTAGGTAGAATCTACTTTCCGAATTGAACACTGTGACATGACGACGCAGTTTCTTTTATGAGCTGAATTGAATAATGATTTGATATATTAATTGCGCTCTGAATCATTACTCTGATTACAATATATATGTACAGTCAACATTACATTTTTTACATAACATTAACAGCCTGTAAATTTCCCACTGCTGGGCTAAGGCCTCCTCTCCCTTTGAGAAGAAGGTTTGAGCATATCCACCACGCTGCTCCAATACGGGTTGTTGGAATACACATGTGGCAGAATTTCGTTGAAATTAGACACATGCAGGTTTCCTCACGATGTTTTCCTTCACCGCCGTGCACGAGATGAATTATAAACACAAATTAAGCACATGAAAATTCAGTGGTGCCTGCGTGGGTTTGAACCCGAAATCATCGGTTACGATGCACGCGTTCTAACCACTGGGCCATCTTTCCGTTTCCCCGTTTCAAATACTTACTACAAATTAACCCTACGAACGGTGATTCCACTTCAAGATGGGAGTATGGAATAATCATTTTTACAAATTTATTACTAAAAACAACTTTGCAATACGGTTACATCATTGCTGCGTTGACATTTTAATATATCAAATATAAATCAAAATAGAAATGCAACGTCGACTATCTCCATTTGACAGTTATATGTTATTGCTGAAAGACTTAAATATCCCCTATATTTTTAGAACAGCCATAGAATCATGCGAGGAACCCGTCTTCGTGCAGCCAGCCCAGACGACCGCGGGGTCAGACTTCGAGAACGAAGCGCTCTACGAGCTGGAAGGAGGAGGTTACTGTCCTGTACAACCCCTGCCTCACGACCATGGCGTCACCATGTTCCCGCTGGCGCCGCAAAACGGGGAGAGAATGGACAGGCACGTTCTACAGGTTGGTACAAATCTGGTCTGATGATATTCGCCTTTATCATCATGATGAGGCATAACAGCTATGCGAATAAAAACATAAGACGTTTGATTATTATATGCTTCAAAGAACACGCACACATAAACAGCGATGCGATTCTGTAAGAATTAACTTCACATCTCACTCGCGAAATGTTGACAACCGACTTACGGCGGTACGCCATTTTGATACGTGTATATAAACTTTATATTAGTTGCATGTTTCAGGAAAAATACTTTGAATTATTTAAAAAAAAAAGGAAAGAAAAAACAGTATAAATATATGCAATTAAATTAATAAAATTATATAATGAAATTGATATTAAATAAAATATACGGGATATAATATAATTTGAATATTATGAGCATGTTTTTTGGTAGAATAAAGGCTATTTCTATTTTAATTCTATTTTATACAAGGTTTATAATCATCATAGTCAATGGTATATTCTGAAATTACATCGTGTTTAGCAGTGCTGTCGTTCCTGTAGAGACAGGAAGGACATCACACACGGTCACTAGACCATCTCCAATGCCTGGTGCCTCTATACCAGACATTATCAATGCTTTGTTACATAATATTCTTTCGTCTGTTTTGTCCGTCATTTACGGTTGCTGACAATCCATCTCCAGACATTTATACATCTAAATTGTACAGGTTTAAATAATAGTTAAGAATACATGTTTTTTTTATTTCTGCATTACTTGTGTAATGTTTATTATTCGAAGTATTATTTATTTTAAATTTAGACTAACTGGTACCATCTACTTACGCTGTCTGACTTTATTTTAACAATATATTGCCTTTAATGACTCTATTTATGTGTCCAAAATAAATAAGTATTTGTAATCATCATATTAAACATACAAACCTGTTCTCTTTCGCAGATTTTACATCATGGTACTGCTTGCGTGGTGGGGGAAGCGGAGTGGGGCGGTGCGTTCGCTCAGCTCCGACTAGAGCGATCGTGCGCTCTGCTCACGTGGAGCCGCACAGCACACCGCCCACATGCACAACACGGTATTTCAGTATTAAACTGTGTACTAATATACCACTGTGCTTAGCAAGCGTATCGGGAAACCTTTTTCTTCGGCTAATATATTACAATGTTTATATTTTCAGGTGAAACCCCATCAGAGAACATACAGCAACCTGAAATTAGTTTATCATACAACCCTGAGGAAGTCATACCTCTTAAATATTCCGGAAACTTGGTGCATGAGAATGAAGCTGGTGTGGTCGGCGAGGAGGGGTGAGTAGTAACAACCCGTAAACTCCACTCCTGGATAAAGTCATTCCCATGCTTTACTACAGCTTGGAATATCATGAAAAATCAAAATAGTCTTTATTATATTAGGATAAAACCAGATTTTCAACCGGGATCATGTGTATTGTAACAGTTCTAATTTGAACATTACATCAATGAGTAAGAAGTACTGAGCATTACAAAAGACCTCTTGTAATGATACAATTTGTCCGACATCGTAAAAGCAATTTGAACTTGCAGCAAAACTCGACTGCAGGTGAATGCTAAATAGGGAATATTATATTGTAACATTACAGATGAATACAGCTCATGGCGATGGAACACCCTTACAGTTTAAAATAAAACGTAAAAAACATTTTGGAATTTTAGTCGCAGATTTGTTGCCATTTTCGAGATGAGATGGAAATGGAAAATGAAAATCTTTCACAGCTTCATCGACCTTCAATGCGTGAAGGACATGCGTCTTGGAGGCAAGCTGCTGGAACCGCGGGACATCGCGGAGCTCTGCGCGTGCGCAAAGAAACACGGCCTCGAGACGTGCAGCCAGCGCCCGCATATCATATCATTAGTGTACGGGAAAACTTTGAGTGATAACAGAACTGTGCACTTTGTACTGTCGCCATATTCTTTTAGGTAAATATATGCTTAATTTCACCCCCTTATGTATCAAGTGAAATTATTTTTATCTACAAGACCTGGAGTTCCATTAACTAAAACAAATCTTTACTGATATCGTCTTAATTTTTTTTACGATATAGGAAGGCGGACTGGTTGATTGATCATCTGATGATAAGTGGTCACCACTGCCCATAGACAATGGTGGTGGAAATCTTAACCTTCATTACTTCTACATTGCCAATGCGCCACTAACCTTGGGAACTAAGATATTATGTCCCCTGAGCCTGTAATAACACTGGCTTACTCACCCTTCAAACAACAACACAACAATACTGAGCATTGCTATTAGAATATCTGATGAGTGAGCGGTACCTATCCAAACGGGTTTGCACAAAACCCTACCATCAAATATTAGAAGTAAGTGGCAAGTAATGAAAGTTTGGTTCTGATGATCATTTTTGAACAAAGTCTTTTACTTCTAGGGTATGGGCAGTCGGTCTCCACTCTGTCATAAAGGCGTTAATAAGTCAGACGAAGCTCGCAGACCGAAGTCTCGCGTGGTTGAAAAACAAGTACACGGCACTCTACTACGAGGACGGATGCTGCTGCGAACCACTCGTATCTGATGCTATACGGGTGAGTCTCTTCGTAAAACTCTAACCCAAATACGAGTTACCGCGAAGTATCATTTTAATATAAATAGGCTGTAAGGTCACCACTCACTGTGGTCACTAGTTAGCTCGAAGCCCTACCAACCAAGTTATTTAAGTAAATTTAATTTAATGTCAGTTTGGATTTACAAACTAAATTTCAGTCAGAGCACTCAGTGGTTAATCTTTTAGATTCGATTCTTTAAATACATTTGTTAATGTATTAAAACTGGACGTAAAATATTTTATGAAATTTTCCTTTTTCTTTTAGGCATTATAACTTTGTAAAAGATAATCCATACAGATATTAGCTAATAGATCAAATCTAGGCTGTCTTTGAGATATCTCTCTCAATTTAGTGTTCGATCTCAACTTCTGAGTTTCTTGCCGGTTTTTGGTAGACTCTACATTCCGAACCGGTGATAGCTTCACTTAATATATTTTGTTAAATGACGATTCAGAAGTACTTGTAAAAGCCTACTTGAATAAAGTATATTTTGATTTGATTTGGATTCATCCAGGTCTTTGGAGGCAGGGATTCCGTTTGTGACAGCTCGTCACACTCAACGCCAGTCAAATACGCAGAGTCTCACACAGACTCGATAAAGAATACAGGAATGAAATTTAAGAAGAACAAATCCACGTCTGAATTGAAGAGTTCCCCGAAGAGCTACAGCTCACACACATCCGGCACGCGCAGTGACGATGATGTAGTCCAGGGATCACCAAGGCACAGGTGAAAATTATATCTTGGTAATAAAAAGGTACATGAGCAAATTTTGACCTGAAAATTTAAATAAAAAAATACAAATAGACTCTTTTAAGTACTATATATTTCTTTAGCTAAAATTGTTTTATAATAATAAGGTATGTATTTCTTCAGCTCGTATTCGGCCGCGTCGAGCCAGCATTCGTGCGCGCCGCGACACAGCAGCCTCACCGCCGCGCCCAGCGTGTTCAGCGGCTCCCCTAACCGCAGTAGGTAAGCTTCAAATTACATCATTTTGGTGGAATAACTCTATTAATATGTTAATTTATTATTAGAGCCCTATTATAGTATCCGTTAAGAGGATATCCTTTTTTTTTCTATTTTATAAAGTTGAACAGCTTATAAGGATGCCTCTCTTATAATCCGTAAAGAGAGTTCCTAGGCTGGAAACGTGCATTCTGCAGATAAATGTGACTACGCTTATAAATATAACTACAATTTTTTTTATGGACAACGTCAATAACTTTTTGTAGACCCAACTAGAAAAACGTTCGTAGTGGAATAATTAATAAGAATACATTTCCTTTAATGTTTTACGATATGTTCATAGTTTAAGAAGATTAGAAACCAGTGAGAGATTCTGGGAGAATCTGAAACATCTGAGGACGGGGTCAGTGGGCTACGACACGCAACTCGACTTCATGGACTTTGTCGCGTTATTTCGAAGCTTTAGGTGAGTAGGTTGAAAAAAATTCGAAGCTACATAGCCTTCTTTTGTATGTGTACAGGAAAGCTATCACCTAGAACTTTAAAACCTTAACCCAATAAGTAGCTGCCCACGAGATATTTAACTTCTTATATTGCGGAGATAGTTCTCCATTTTTATCCACCATATTCTCAGTCCTGGTATGTTAAACATGACTCGGAATCTTCGACTTGACGTTTCGTGTCAGTACCATAAGCCACTGTCTCACAAGCCCTGCAACTCTGCGTTTCGACGTGGGCCTCTTAACACAAAACCAGTAGCGTCGCTAAGATCGAATGCTAAGCGATGCGACAAAAATGACGATAGTCGCGTATGCATTTTACTTGGGCATAAAACCTGAACCCAAAAATCTTGTCCATAAATAATACATCATTAAATCTCCATTTGTTGAAATGAAAAGAACGATTAGCGACTAATAATTTGCAAAATGTCGGTTATATTGATGCATCCCTCGGTCACAGAGCCATCTTAACCTTGGCTTCAAGAGTGGACTCACTCCCTACTATGTAATCCTGCTGAATTAGAAGACTAGTATTTCGAACCGTGCTTTAAACACTACTCAGGTTTAATAGGAAATGTTTCTCAGTTGTACAACCTACTTTCCTGTTGAAGACAAGGATTTAAGGGCTTACTAACCGATTTCAAAAAAGAGAAAACTAACAGTTCGATTATATATTTTTTTGCTTATTACCATAGAATTCCCTTATTTATGAACCGATTTGAAAATATTTTGTTGTTTAAGAGCTTCCAGTTTTGGCCCATTTAAATGTGGAGAAAAAATACCAACCCTTAGGATGAAAAATACGGCATAATTTTTTGGCTAGTTTTATTTATAATTTATTTTCTCATAGTAAAATTTTAAGTGACTGTCAGAATATGGAAGATAAAAATGGTGATGCTTAATTGGCTTTAATTGCTTAAACGTTGTTCCAGTCTAGTAATGAGGTCAGAGTTGCGAGATGTTTTCGAACATTTGGCGGTACCAAGAATGCGGAACCCACTGCTGGGCGCTGAAAAGAGTCGAAGTTCCCCAGAACTTTTCAGAAGCAAAAATGTTTTCCGCACTGGTAAGTGACACATTCTTGAAAAACCCGATAATCGTAAATCCGTTGCTTGATTTTTTTTTTAATTCAATAAACACACGATAATTGCGAATGTCAGTAAATTTTACCGGTAATTTCGAGATAGCTGTTTGATGTGATTACGATTTTAAGAAACGTTTGAGTGTTAAAACATCGTCTATCGGCCATTTCAAGTAAAAATAAAATTTAAGTATTCTTTTCTATTCAATAAGTAATGTAAGTTAACCTTGCAGGGTTACTGACGAGAAATGGTTCCCTGGACTTAGAACCGCCGAGTGACAAGGCGGGCAGGAAGAAAGCATTTGATATTCTCGCAGCGGCAGCTTTACCAGGTAGGTTAAACAAAAACCACAGCCTCGTTGGTCTCTTGCCTAGCTAATAAACGGATCACCAGCTTCCGTTATGGAATTCTATCAGAGCCATCGAAAACACAGAGGTTTTATTTAAGGAATCTCTACAAAAATTCGGACTTATGAAATTGGCATTGCTCCACTTTTGAGTCTTAGAAAACTTTGGTCCTGTGCTTGACATTGACTTGACTACGAAAGTGGGGGAATAAACTGCATTAGATATATCGATAGTTATCCTGTGATTGATTTGAAAAAACTGCTGAATATTTAAAATTAAACCAAGTTATATATTAAGGAGCAAGTCCAGACGTGAGCGGTCGAGTGTTGTCACTGCCCACACTCGGGAAGTTCTGCGAAACGAGACAAAATGAACCCAAGACTGAACAGCAGCTGAAAGATATAATACAGGTGAGCAAAAAGCAAACCTTAGATTTAAACATTCCATATGATTCCATTCCATTCTATTTAACCATATTCCAACCACAAGAGGACGGAAAAACAAAATTTGATGTTTAATTGACGCGATATAATCGGTCGAGAGCTTGACATGTGTCAAGTTGAAAACTAGGTATGTAATTATTTTATTTCTTGAGTTCTATTCGATTATACTATGTTTGTACCGCGTTGACCCGCGTGTAGAATTGTTTGTACCCCAAAACGTTTGAGAGATATGGGGGTTCAGAGTCAGCGGTAAGCGACTTTGTTTTATACTATGTAATGAAAATATAATTATTGTTTACGCCTAGTTCACCATATATTTGAAGCCAAAAAAATGTGTTATTGTATACCTAGTGTTCAACTACACACAGGTGATAGCTTGGAACATCTATGATATTCATTATGGATTCGAGAAAATTGGCGTTAAGAACTTTGAGAGTGATATAGGAACTTTGGAAGTGAAATTAAAGTGGATACAAGTAGTTAAGTGGAAAAGTGTTTTATTATAAATAAAGATACATTAACGAATAACTGTTTGTAGCGCACAATGTAGCTTAGCTATTAGTATATCTTATGATATACATCAAACTATGGTTTGTTTATCTTTCTTCCTTCTTCGTTTTCAAAGGCTTCATGTTTCTCCTTCAATTAACCGTAGTTTTTTTTTATGTAATAGGTAAATAGGCCACCTGCTGTTAAGTGGTCACCACCGCCCATAGACGACGGCGCTGTAAGAAATATTAACCATCCCTTACATCACCAATGCGCCACCAACCTTGGGAACTAAGATGTTATATCCTTGAGTTATAGTTACACTGGCTCCTTCACCCTTCAAAACGGAACAGAACAATACCAAGTAGGGTTGCTTGGCGGCAGAATATCTAATGAGTGGGTAGTACCTACCCAGACGGGCTTGCATAGTCTCAGTTTTGTAAATGTGGGCACTATCGCTTTTTTTTAAGCCACGTTGAGCTATTGAAGTTGATTGTAAAATTATTACCAGTACGTGTTGTTCACAGAGACACGAACCGGACCCAACATTGCGGGCGGAGAACTGCTTCTCATTCGAGGGTTTCGTAAGATTCCTCACTGATAAAGACAATTACGCATTCGTACCCGAGCAGCGGAGAGCTAACAATTTTACGGGGTAAGCACTGTAAAAATATGTGATTACCTGTTTAAGTAAAATCTTCGAACTGTTTTCGTAGAAGTTATTGTAGTATAGTAGCTTTGATGTTATTTTTCCCTGACCTGTTGATTGGGTATCAAATGCTTCTATGAGACGTAATATTATTTAGGAAATCCGCAAGTAATGGGGAAGATGACCTACCCAAGGAGCTATCCCACGAGATGACGGGACCCCTCAGCCAGTACTACATAGCCAGCAGTCACAACACGTACCTCACCGGTCACCAGCTGAAGGGGGAGTCGTCGGTAGAGCTGTATAGTCAGGTATGTAGGAACCACTGTTTCTATCTCTTTCACACACTTATATCTTCACGAACTCTTCTAAAGATGAGGGCAAATTATACTAAAAAGGATTATACGTTTGCAAGAGCCAAATTTCATTTGTCAAACTTGAAAAATTAGAGCTCAATTATACGTATTAATAAATTTTAATCTCAATTTTCACAATATATTTTGGACATTATATTTTAGACACACTAGTAACTATATATTTAGTTGAGCAACCATTTATGAGGCAATGGTTTTCGTGTGAGAGGATAAAATTATTTAAACTTAAACGTATCAGCACACACTTTCACAGGCCGTCGAAACGCGCTGTTGCTCTAAAACACAAGAAATCTTTTTTTTATGAATTAGGAAGAAATGGGTCACCTAATGGTGGTGCTTTATTGGCTTTAATTGCTTAAACGTTGTTCCAGTCTAGTAATGAGGTCAGAGTTGCGGTACCGAGAATGCGGAACCCACTGCTGGGCGCTGAAAAGAGTCGAAGTTCCCCAGAACTTTACAGAAGCAAAAATGTTTTCACTAAGTGGTCACCGCCCATAGACATTGACTCTGTTAAAAATATTTATAATTCCTTAAACCGCAGGACCTTGTAACACTGGTTAACTCACCCTCCAATACAGAAAGCATCAGTACTAAGTATTGTTGTTTGGCGTTAAAAAAGA
This sequence comes from Vanessa tameamea, assembly GCF_037043105.1. Classification (NCBI taxonomy): domain Eukaryota; kingdom Metazoa; phylum Arthropoda; class Insecta; order Lepidoptera; family Nymphalidae; genus Vanessa; species Vanessa tameamea. Next base: position 255,514 of record NC_087337.1, read on the forward strand.
CGAGCGGGAGATGTGAGGACCTAAACCAACCACCACCAAGCATACTGTTAGTAACAAACTCCAAACGCATGCTGAGAATTTACTAAAAATAATTATCCTAAATCGCAGCTCAGAAGCAGGATATTTATAATACGGGGCACCAAATAAAATCACTTTAATTGCGTATATTATTTATTAAATCGAGATACTAGTGCGTGTTCCGCCGGTACCAGAACCGCGCGCGGTAGTCGTCGCTGCACGTCAGGAAGGCGGGCGCCGTGCCCGAGTGCACGATGAACCTGCACACACACACACAGTTTTCTCATTGTGATTCAAGACTTATATGATCTGTGAGTCCTACCCGAAGGCTAAGGCAATGCGGCCCACGTGTCCGTACGCACTCACCGCACGGCCCCGTTGTGCCCCAGCGACATGAGCTGACAGCGGCTGGCGCTGCGCGAGTGCCACGTGCACAGCGAGGTGGTCGCCTCGTCCGGGAACAGCACGTAGTCCTCCGTGTGGTTGAACACGGCCTGCGCGTGGTGCTCCTGCTTGCCTGCCGAACGATTAACCCTCCGTGAGGCTCACACGGCACCACTATGTGAACCATCCAGGCGCTTTGTACATATGTGAAATACTTTAGAATTTATTAACAATTGGGGGCAGAAGTGAATGTCAAAACGAAACAGCCTGTATGGTGTTAGGGTGGCGGCTGTAGTTACCGGTGGTGCCGGCGCCCGTGTACTGGATGAGGCAGCGACTGGACGCCAGCTCCCACAGCTTGATCGACGAATCCATGCCCGAGGTTAGGAGATACTGCGGAAAATATTATACAGAACCGACATGTATGTTTGTTTTTGGAAGGCATTAAGATAAGTTTAAGCCATGAGTTGGTGTATCACCTTGCTGTTCCTGGTGAAGGCGACGGAGCACACCTCGGAGCCCTCGTGCGCGTTGATGAACGTGTTGAAGCAGCGGTTGGAGACCGTGTCCCAGAGCTTCACCGAGCCGTCCGCGCTGCCGCTCGCGAAGTACTTGCCGTTCGGGGAGAACCTGCGGGCGGACACGGAGACGGGTTCGAAGAGGCGAGTCTACGCAAGGCACAAGTGTACGAGTATCCATGCCCTAACTCTCATACTCTGCGGAGAGTTCAGGCGCAGAACCGACAACTTACGTGCTGTCCGAGGCACAGGACTATAAGGTCTGCGAAATTCCAGACTCCTGGCATCTGCTGCTAATTTCACAGTAGAAATCTACAACGAGGCAGTTAGACTACCATACTGTAGGGTCAGTAAAAAAAAACTGGCATTCAGAATGTTCCGAGACTCACTTGATGGAATTGACTTGTTTCTTGTGGTGGTGCGAGGGTACGGGACACACGAAGCACTGGCTGGTGGTCACGTCGTACAGGCGGATGACGGGCTGGGTAGTGGATGCTATGATGTGGTCGCCTAGCGGGTGGAACGCCACGCACAGGACTTGCTCTGCGTCCTGAAATTAAGTTGTTAATTTATCTCACAGCGTCTGTGATTTAATACATAATGTATCGAAGGCAACTGCGTTCCAATGCGTGTCCCAATAATAATAGATGATATCTTTGCAACAAGAGCACTCACTGTAATAGATTTGTATGCCTTCTTTGCGGATGCTTTGGTAATGTCGAACAGTTTGATGCAGCAGTCGCGTGACGCTGACACGAGGATCTGTTCCCGGGGATGGAAATCTAATGCTGTTATTTCATCTGTGTGGTCATATCTAGGGAACAGATAATGATATGTATATTTTTTTAAATATTTGTATATATCTCCAGAAATGTTGTCTGTGCCGTTAGGGTTTTATCTTTAATATGTATTAACGTTTTTTAACCTGGCAACATCTTTCAACATCTTTTCATTACCAGGCGTAGTAAAGTCATAAATTTCAAGTACATTAAAGAAAAGTCGAAAATTTTTAAAAAATCAATTTGAATTAAAATAAATTTTATTTAGATTTTTTATAAAACAGTCAGATGATGGTATGTCACTACTGCCCATAGGCTTTAACGCTGTTACAAATATTCATTCCTTACTTCAGCATGTGCCATGTAAGCCGGCTGTCATGGTATGGGCATGTTATGTGGAAGAATGAGGACCGTGTTGTGAGGAAGGTCTTGAGCGTGGACATGGATGGATAAAGAGGTAGAGGACGACTAAATAAACGATGGTTGGATTGTGTGAAAGACGATATGGCTGGAAAGAATGTTACTTGTTTACTAAAATTGGGGTAAGGGCAGGAGGATAATGGATGCCTTCATCATGTGCCACCAACACTCCTGACACTTATCCAAACAGCCGAATCATGTTCGACTTTTTCCAAACTCCTGATGGGTAGTCAGGAGTGTATGTATATAGTCAGGTGTTCGTACTTACAATGTTCGAATAACGGGGTGTCCTTGCTGCTCTCTTCCGGGATCGACTTCTTCCGGAGCCGACTTCGCCAACATCCGCTCCACATCTAAAATCTAAAAACATATACAAATATATGTTGTATATACAATATACAATAACAACAGAACTGTTTAGGTTACAACAATCACTCATTCAACATTCGATTAGCAATACAGTGTTATTGTGATCCAGTTTGAAGGCTGAGTGAACCAGTGTATTAAAGCAGTATCGAGGTACAAGGGACTTACCTTTTTAGTTACCAAGGTTGGTGATGGATTTGCTATGTAAGGAATGGTGGATATTTCTTACAGTGCGGTAATGTCCACTTACCAACTGGTGGCCCATTTTCTGGCCGGCCAATCCAATAAAAAACGGCACCAAAGAGCATTCAGCCGTGGTGCAGTACCTTGATGCTGGCGTCCACGCTGCCGGTGGCCACGAGCTGCCCGCACGCGCTGAAGGCGCCCGCGCGACACGCCATCTTGTGTGACGTCACGTACGCCGTCTCGTACGTGGCCGGCTCGGGCGCCAGCGACGACGCGTCCATCTCGAACTCCAAGTCTAAACACGTTCAGAACGCGCTTCTTACGATCTTATACATCATTTGAAAAACAGCCAAGTCCATAGAGTCCGTGGTGGATTAATTATGTAGTAGGGGGTGGGGTCATTACTAATGACCCGGAAATTTCACTTACTCTTAGTCTGATGGTACAGTCATCCAACAAGATTGTACAAGTTCAGAACCAATGGCTACATTTTCCCAGTTTCCTTGGACATCCTAACAAATTCTTGACAGAACATGCTGAGACTATTGGCCACAACCCGGATATGTATCCAGCACTCGTCGATACCGACTTATGTAGTTGTAAAAGCTAGCCAATAGATTATCGAGACTTAAATTACATAATCTAGCGGTCAAAAATAATAAACTTAATTTCAATTTTAAATGCATATTATCAATGAGTACATACCAAATCCTGTAGTTCCCAGTAGATGTTCAGCTCCACTGGAGGCTGCGAGACGATCCTTTCTGTCCGGCTCATGTTGGAGACCAACCATCATGAGATTTAAGAGTCTAAAATACATTATTATTTATTTAGGAAGTGTATAAGCACCTCTTGGTGGTAAGTAGACATGTTAACCAATCAACACTGGCACAAACCACTCGACAATGCATTGGTCCGTAATAACTATGGGCCTATAAATGGAATAATATAATTCCATGTTACCTGTCACTCGGTGGACATGGTGGGTCAGCATGTACAGCCACTGACAGAGTCGCTGCAATCGGTTGAAAGCCATCATAATGGAGTTGACTGTAACAAAATAAAATGCACTAAGCGGAATTTATATATTATTAAGTACTGTTACAGATATAGGCTTAAATTTGTGTATATCATAAATATAATACAGATTGCCTCATTTGTTTAGTGTTGATTTAAAGTTAATTGTGTGTACATATGTAACTATTTTACTTTATAGTCCGATAATTTTACTGAAAACCTGATAATCTCACGAAGATTTCATAATTTTACGTTTTGAATACATTTGACGTCTAAATGAACACGAATTGATTACATTAAACGAATAAATTCATAAAAAAAATATTCAAAAAGCACGTAAACATAACCTATAACAAAAACTTTTATTTTTTTATTAAATTCCGTTTTATTATGATATAACATACATTGAAATATCATAGCAAGATGAAATAAAGTAAACTATTTAGTTTAAATCTTGATTTAAACTGATAATTAAACGTTAAACAAGACAAATAACAAGAAAAGCGTTACCTTATTATCATTCGATACAACAACTCTCTATTCTTAACAACATTTCTTGTGTCCACGTCCACGGGGACATCTTTCATTATAACTTCCGTTTCGGACGCAATTTTGAATAATTTCAGTGGACCGGCGAAATAAACAAAGTGTTTTTCAACACGAAACTTGCGGAACTGTCAAATATCACAAACACAATCGTCAATTATTTTGGCACTTGACGTTTCGTTATACGCTTTACGTTAAAAACTTTTTTTAAATGTTTATACGTATAAATATCGTAAAACAAAACATAGAGGGAATAAAATACGACGAAATTTCTACTAAAATATAGAAAAATGTAACACAACCACGACTCAGTGTGAACATTTGCTTGGACTATAACGAATCAATAAATATGATCATGCGTCTAACGCTGCGTTCACATTTTCGTTCAACAATTTACAGCTTTATGAACGTGCAGTGAAATGATTAATACTATTAACCGCATGTATGAGCACAGCTTTGATCAATGTAAATTAGACGCTACGTTAAATCAATTTAATTATTTTAACAATGTGAAGGGATTATTAACATAAATGTTGTAATTATTATAAGACCATGTTTTATATTATTTTTTTAAACAAAGATCCTATTGAATACATAATGTTCAAATTTACGCAAGATACTGGCTGAAAGCTTCTGAAATATTGATTAACATTTAGAAAATGTGATAAAATACTTTAATATAATAGAATAATAAAAAAAACCAGTAGGCAATCATTTTATTATCACACACACGTAATTTAATTTAAAATACATAATTGATTTACAACGTTATTTTTCGTAACTGAGAGCCGAAATGGCCCAGTGGCTAGAACGCGTGCATCTTAACCGATGATTGCGTGTTCAAGTCTAGGCAAGCACCGCTGAATTTTCATGTGCTTAATTTGTGTTTATAATTCATCTCGTGCTCGGCGGTGAAGGAAAACATCGTGAGGAAACCTGCATGTGTCTAATTTCAACGAAATTCTGACACATTTGCATTCCATCAACCTGCATTGGTGCAGCGTGGTGGAATATGCTTCAAACCTTTCCCACAAAGTGAGAGGAGGCCTTAGCCCAGCAGTGGGAAATTTACAGGCTGTTAATGTTATGTCATCATCATCATCCTCCTGCCTTTTTCCCAATTTTACTTGGGGTAAATTTTTTTTTTTTTTTACTTTATTTCTTTTAATTTTAATGTTATGTATATTATGTTATTTCGTAACTGCATCACGAATTTTAGCAGCGTCTAAACTATAGTTACCCTTTTACCACACAAGGAAAAGAGATGCAAATAAGTCTGTCATTTAGGTTGTTTTCATTTGTTACTATTTTATTCATGATCCAATAGGCGTCGTTATCAATTATATTTCTCTTCTATTTATAAAACAGAGCTTCTATCGCCATTTTTTATTATTACTATTTTTTTTATTTAAGCTAAGTGCATGCTCCTATATTGAAGGAGCACACAAATTGTAACCCTTATATTGTTTAATTTTAAGAATATGTATTTGAATGAAAATGAAATTTGAACGCGCCTGAAATAATAGACAAAATATACAACAAAGAAACTCATAAAACATGCAACTGACTATTCAATTTTATATATTATGTCAACTGAAGATGGCCGCCTCGCCGCTAGGTCTCATATATTTTCTCATGCCACGTCACTCAGTCTTCGTTCAACAATAACATACTTAAATCAATATTTTGTCCCAGGTGCTACTGACTGGTTGCCGATGTGTCGAACTGGACTGCTGGGACGGTGACGACGGCAACCCTGTGATCTACCACGGCCACACGTTCACCACCAAAATACCATTTCGAAGAGTCGTCGAAACAATTGCTAGGTATTCGCTGGCATTTGGCACACTTTATATTTGGCGCAGCTGTTTAGATTTTGAAGCAATCAGTATAATATATCTTATGGCAACTTCAGAGCGGCAAACTTAAATTTTTTGTGCTCTACTTTATATTAATGTCATCTTTCAGGAGTGCATTCGTTGCATCTCCATATCCGCTAATTCTGAGCATCGAAAACCACTGCAGTCTCCCGCAACAACAAGTGATGGCAAGCACTTTTGAGGTCAGTAATTTTATAAACGATTTAATTACTTATTTAACAATTATTCTTTATTTACTTTGTTTCCTTTTAGTTCGGATCGTTGTCCAGTTAAATTTTTAATTTTAGTTTCACCATAGATATAGGTTCTAATAAAGTTAATTTTAAAATGGTCGTACGTATGGACGCAGCGTTACTTTTGGTTGTTTACGAAACGAAAGTTTTGTTTACTATGTAGGATTTACATAATAATTACTTAAGACCGTCGGTCTCCATAGACATGCTCCTTATAAGTCCAACAAAATACTTACTTTTCGTGTATTTAGTTCGAGTACGAGGAAACGCTCTCACAAAACTACGATAATGCAGAGTCTTTGTCATTAGTAGAAAAACCTAATATTTAATATTCAATTCCATTTCAAAACTTTAATGTTTAACTTATAATTGGCTTAATATTAATTTATATCTTATATTGTATTCATATTGTATTTGTTCTTTATTTATTTTACATTTTTGTATATGTATACGGACACATATTTAAATAAATTCATACCGATCCGACATGGAATGATTATTTTATTACCAAGAACAACTACAAGTAAGCTAGGGACCGTTCACCCTATAACTGCATTCAGTAAAGAATACATTTAGATTTAGAAATAGCCCAACCTAATAAAATCGCCATCAAATTTGAGTCCTAATAAAATAAGGAATACGAAAATTACACAAACGTTTACTATTATAGAATCCTATAAAATGTAACAAAATCGACCAAAAAGAATCCACAGAAATACGCCTTCCAAAACTTCGTGCCGTGGGCTCTAAGCCAATTTGAAATATACTGATTGCGCACACTCCACTAACACCGTGTTCATCCAGGCAGTGTTTGGAGACCAACTGGTGACGTCGTTCCTGTTCGAAGTGGACTACACGGACGAGCCGCGCCTGCCGAGCCCAGACCAATTAAAGTATAAGGTATGTTAACTGACTGAGAACAGACACTTACGGAATAATGTGTGAATTAGACTCCAAGCATGCTCTTTAAGAGGATTTAATGCCTTTGCACAGACCTGTCTTAATCCAGGGTGTTAAGCTCTGGGCGCCACGCTCGGCTATGATAGTCAAATTTTGGACAGACGCTATCTGTCCAAAATCTTGTAGAAGTGTCTTTAAGAACTGGTTTTTGTAGACGAAAATACCAGGACTCTGTTTGCACACGGGATCTAGCTATGTTTGAGATCGGACTGCCTTTACATAGAACTAGGACATTTCATGGCGTCTACCTTTACCTTTTTGGATACGTTCATACGTTCATTGTAGTTACAGGCACTAAGGACATAACATTTAAGTTCCCAAGGCTGGTGGCGCATTGGCGATATAAGGAATGGTTAATATTTCTTACAGCGCTAGTATTTTAAAATATCCAGACTTATTTTATAGAGTCACGTCGACTTGTTTGTCGTTTCAAACTTCGAATGGAAACGCGGAGTCAGGAATTCTGTTCTTTTGCGTGAAACTATCGAGATTTAAACTTAGGATTTGTTTCAGGGTTTCCTGTAAATATATTTGTTTCTCTCATTACAATATATTCTATTTGACACAACTAATTATATCAATAAAAATCAAATTTAAAATTAGTTTCTTTACTCATTATACACATAAACATTTTTCATCAAGTGCATTTGCAAAAGAAAGACTATGGTATACAACAAACAGCCACGAGAGTGATGCTGTATATATTTTAGTTACAAATTAACGATATAATACATTCATCAGGTACTTATAAAGAATAAGAAATTGCTTCCGGTGCAGTCCAGCCCAACCATAGGACTTACTGGAGCAAGTTCCGCGCAAGGCTATGGCGGCGTGCTCGCCACAGCATTCAGGTGAGTCAATATACCATTACAATTACCTCTGCCAAGATCTTGTATAATAAACTCATCACCAGTACAGTACTTACCATTTCTCAATATATCCAGGACTAATGGCATTCGTCAAACGAGTTCGTCTCTGCCAGACGCCAGCAACAGGACGAGTTCCATCATGTCCAACCAATCAGCTGGCTCGTCCCTCACGGAGTACTTCTCTGATGAAGATTACGACGAAGATGATGAAATTGACGGTATAATTCACGTTACTTAATATATTACTTTGTATCATAAAGACCCATGTCAAAGATAATTTAAAACAAGCCCAAACACCATTAAGATATTATGGTGTTTAATTAGTGGTTATGTGTCTTCTGGCTCAAAATAAATCCTGCCACTAAAAATAAGAACCAGAATATTTTCAGTATAATTAGAGCCCTTTGTCCAGAAGTAGAAATACAACGGCATATTTATGTACAAAATTCTTGTGATCAATAAAATAAACTCTCTTTTCCCAGAGAAAGAGTTACACAAAATCCTAAACTCTCTGGAGGAGAAGGTCGGTCGGACCTCCCTCTCGCTCTACCAGAGTTTTCGTCGTGATGGAGAAGGAGAACCGTCGGCTGCGTTGAAACACGCTACAAATAGAAAACGTAGCAATCAAATAGCCAGGGAACTCAGTGATATGGTCACTTATGTTCAAGTGAGTTTATTTCATCAGAACGTCTTTGAGGTTTGAGGTAAAATCTGTGACATTTAGAAGAAAAAACGTCATCAAATGTAACTCGAGAAATTAAAAGAAAGCATGTCATCCTTATATATACAAATCTTCTGTATGTGTGTCTCTGAATTCCTAAAGGAACGAAATCGATTTATCATTTGAGTGGAATAGATTTTACTAAATATTAAGTCTTATTTCAATCGTACGAAGTTGGGACGAGCAGTTAGTTCCAGCTACATACACATGCCCAAAGAAGATCGCTGATACAGTACTTCCCACGATTCCAATGCTAAATAGATACTGTCGTCACCGAGACAGAAATGCAGAATTAGAATTTAGAAATATTGTAATTCTATATAATTTTCATAACTTACATACATCAAGTACATATGTATATTGCACATACATTTTATATACCTATATATAATTAGTTTATTTTGTAAATGTATAATTCCATAATAAATAAGATATTCCGACTGTAGCGAACGTAACTGGTATATATATTTATTTAAATATCGCAGGCAATAAAATTCCGAGGTCTCAATCCAATATCACCGAGAAGTTCCATGAAACAACCCAGCAATGTCGTGAAGGACAACTCCAGTGGCGCCGCTTGCAGCAGCTTCGAGTCCTCGGAGAGTAGTGACAGCACAGGAACAGTAAGTCCAGAAGAATGGTAATATTTATATGTAACAAGATATTTTAACAATTCAAGATAAATAAATAAAAATAAATAAATAAAAAATAAGATCCTTGCTTCTACTGCCAAAGTTGGCTAGTAAAAAGCTATTGAGTATTCTGGCCAAAAATTCTTGTAGTTATTTGCCAGTGTAACATTCCCTTACCGATTCTCTGTTTGCGAATATCAGATTTGCCATCACATCTGTACATAAATTTGAGCACACAGTTGAACGCGATACAAAATTATATAAATATACGAAGAAATATGGTACGTAAATACTATATAATATCAGGCAACGACTCGTGACGGCTTAGCGGCTTGTTTGTTTATTATATAAATATTAACACCATTAAAATCCGAACTCTACTCAAACAGAATTAGTCAATCAAGAAGCAAATATAATAGTGGTTTTTTTATTGCTTGTGTAGCAGCAACTAGCGGTCAGCAGTCAGCACTCCCGAGCGCGCTGCCTGAACGCCCCCGCCGCGCACCACCCGTGCTACCGCTGCTCGTCCGTCAACGAAGCCATCGCCAAGAAGATCTGCAGGAAACATCCCTTGGCCCTCATCGCGCACACGGAAACGCAACTTGTCAGAACATATCCCGCCGGGTAACTTGCCATTCGTAAATACACATGATCGTGATCATGAAATAATTCACTCACAATGTTTTAAGGCCCCCTTGACCCCTTGGACTATTGTCGTCCTAACCTAACCTAACCTAACAAACTTTTGAAGCTTAAATAGAGGGATAAATAGGAATAATAGTGATTCCACATATACTAAATATATTTAGAAACGAGATAAAAAAATATGAAAACAGGAATCACGTAGTATAAAATTATTTACGAGTACATATCGGGAATGGCATTTGCTTATAAAGATATTTTTTTTACCTAAGCTTAGCTGTCGAAATTATCTAACAACAGCTCGCGGGTCAGTTTACCGTCCCTTGCATTTTCTAAAGCAAGATATCTGTCAAGAAAATTTACGATGTACTTCCAAAACCTTTTATGTTACAAACTTAAATTATAATACCTACAAATTAATCAATTAATAAATAATAATAATTAATATGAAACAGTAACTTGGTATTCTCGTCGGTCTTCTACATAGAATCTATATACATTACAAAACTGTGATAGTGGTGAATTAGTCTAGTATATAACGATTCAAAAGTTACAAGAATAAAGTACATTTAGATTTGAAGCGTATTCCCCAGCCTAAGGATAGACTCGTCCAACTTCGACCCGGTCACGTTCTGGTCGTGCGGCGTGCAGCTCGTGGCGCTCAACTACCAGACCGAGGACGCGGCGATGGCGGTCAACGCGGCCATGTACGAGAGCAACGGCTGCTTGGGATACGTGAGGAAACCGAGGGTCATGTGGGACCCGAGCCATATCGCTTTTCGACGGTGAGCCCATTCGTAAACCTCACGTCCAGAACGATATTCTCTGAAATCCAATAACCTTGCAAAATGAAATTCAACTAAATATTATGAACTCAGCATGCCTTGTGATGTCTCTTAATTTTGGTGGATATACTAAATACGACTTGCGCAAAGATATTTTCATCTCCATCAGGTTTAACCCCATGGATAAAGAGTTCGATGGCATCCACGCAGCACATCTCACCCTCGCCGTCATTTCCGGACAATACGTCGCTGAAAACGTTTACTCCTTCTATAACGCATTCGTTGAAGTTGAAATATTGGGTGTTCCTGCTGACTGTAGGAAGATCAAGACGAGGGTCGCCAGAAGAAACGCCTTAAATCCTATTTGGAACGAGACATTTAATTTTAAGGTAAGTTTTTAAATTCAATTTAGTCAAACTTATCGAAAACTTGGAGACAATCGCTTGCGATTTTTAAGAAGATAATTTTATTGTGAAAAAGTTTCAACTTCAATAGAAATTCAAGAGTCAGAAATTGTATATTCAAAAGGCGGATAAGCGATAACCCCACAGGTCCATAAAACATTATCAATCAATCATTTAAAATAAATGATAAATCAATTATAAAAATATAATACCATACTAATTTTTTAGATACGTTTTTAAAAAAGATTTGTGATAGCCTCTCGTCGAAGGCATATATTTATGACGCGAAAACATTCTTTGGGAATCACTAACAGACTGAATAAACCTTACGATGTACCGCAGGACTCAAGAGTCTGGATCAAGAAACTTTGTTTCACTACAGTTAAAATATAAATCACTGTTTAAATATCTAAAAGTATCCATGAAATTTCAGGTGAACTTTCCAGAACTGGCATTCGTTCGTTTCGAAGTATACGACGCGGATACTAATTATATGTTATCGCAGCGTGTGATACCGTTACTCTGTCTGCGCCCAGGGTACCGCCATGTGCGGTTAAGGTGAGATCATTTTAGTAATAAGTGTAGCCTAAACACGAACGAGAAATTCACATACCAAATTGAAAACTAAGAAAACAACTGAAAAAAAGTACTACAATACATGAATCTTGACTAAAAATTGCAGGTTAAAACCTCAGTGGTAAATTTTCGCTTATATTTCTGTTTTTAATTATAAGTCATCTCGCTGTCAGTACTGAAAGTTTCGGATGACGAATGAATATGAGCCACGTGTACATTTGCCAACGAATATTGTACCAACATGGTGGTATTAACTCTAAATATATTCCTCAAACCGAGAAGTATTAGTCCAGAAATGACAGGACACAATGTACAAACTGTTACCATATGTGCTGTTAATTCAAATTCGATCAGGAGTTCGACAGGTGCAAGTTTTTACTTGGATACAGTTTCGCTTCTTCCACACAGATCTCCGACAAATCAGCCGTTAAACATGGCGTCACTGCTGATATTCTCTCGCTGCGCGGAAGAGCAGGCGGGCGAAAGTTGTCGCGCGGACGCCGAGCCGACTTCGCCCACGCAGCGCAGGAAGATACACTTCCTCGTGGTGCACGCCGTGGTGCTGCACGAGCCCTACTCGATACTCAAAGTGACGCACGACACAACCACCAACGAGGTACGATGCTTTCATTATTGAAGGCATAACTTCTTATGGGAGGGTAAACCGCTTCGTTACGTAACGCGTTACGGCACTCGTCTGTCTGGCTTCCCTTTCTCTTAAGTTGTGTATGTGTCTGTCAGTCAGAGTAAGAAAACCTTCGTCAGTTTTCAAATTCATTCCTTTATCAAGTCGTAAACTCTTAGTACCTTTTGAATCTAAACCACTAAACAGACAACTGCATATAAAATTAAACTAACATATTATGATAACTTGGTTCCAAACAGTGTTAAATCTTTGGACTACGTCTAGTGTCATATCAATATAAAAACTTTTTTATGGCTTAATTAGTCATTACAAGATTTAAATTAGATATGATATATTCTACTGAATTGTCAGTCTGTCAGTGTCATATATTTTCTTGCAATATCTTGCAATCTTAGAATAAAAACACTTGTAATATTATTCGGCCGTTATTTTAAGTGACGGTTAATGTAATGACGTGACGTGTGATGAGTGGTTCCATCGGCACCGGGAAGTGGTGGTGATTCCTTGGCCTGCAGAAGCGGCGGACATACCCTTTCGAAAATCTTTGGGATTTGATGGTACAGCGGTGGATAAATAATAACGATAGAACCAAAGCAGCTGGCGTAAAACATTGCCGAAGTGTCTTGAAGAGCTTCAGAGGAACCGATATAAGCTCTCGCCTTGTTGGATCAATACGACAGCGACTACAAGCTGTGATTGATACGAATGGCGGATATGCTCGTTTTTAATAAAATTAAAAAGATCTAAGTTTATTTCTCCAATTAAAGTCGATTATTTTCTTATTTAAATATTTTATTGTTAACAATTATATTCAACAACAATGTCAAGTGCCTTCTAGTTTATTCGCGCGTTGCCATAGTTACATAATTAAAATAATTATGTGACTATGGCCAGTTATAATTTATGAATTTGAAACTTATTAGTGTATATATTACATAGTATTAAATAAATACATCATAATATAATATCTTGGCTAATTAACCTTACAAAATAAATAAGATTTGTTTAAATTAATAAATTTTACCATAATTACTATTTATTTTTACTATTTTATTTACTACTTCCGTCCTGCGGTTTCACCCGCGTTCCCGAAGATTTTATGTTTTCCCGGCATAAAAAGTATCCAATATTTTATTCCAGTACATATTCTATCTGTGTGCAAAGTTTTATCCAAATCCGTTTAATAAATAATACGTGAAAGAGTAACAAACAACCATCCACACCTCAGAGAAATCAGCCAGATTTAGACACACAAACTTTCGCGTTTATAATATTAGTAGGAAGTAGGATTTTATAAGAGACAAGTCAATGTCCTAATCTCCGATGTTACACGAGCATTCACGAAGGGCTATGAGGTTTCGTGAAAAGTTGGTAATTATCAAACCGATTGACGGCTTCTTCTTATTATTATTATAGCTTTTAAACGCTATTATACTCTTTGCTAGATGCGACTTATAATGTCATTGCGACGCAATATGTCATACTCAATCGGTAAAGCAGGCTATCGCTCATACTGAGCACACGAAAATAGATCTTAAGGTGACGAACCTTTTCTTACCCCGACTGTACATACATGTTCGAGAATTGTAACAAAGTATAAAATATTTAGTATAATCAATAAAATATTACATTAACAACTATCCTAAGCTTATCTAAAGTTAAACGATTTCAATATAAAATTGTTCAACGTAAATAAGTTTAAGTTATCACTTCTGTTAGACGTCCCGTGCCGCGACCGTATTTTTTTGATTATTAGCTGTAATTTACTTTGAGTAGGTTCACCATAATAATGCATAGTACAGTTTTGATTGTTTTATTTAATTACAATGGAACAGCTAAGCAAAGTGTGCGTGGTTTCATTTCGTAAAGCAAATCGTTTTGAGCGCAAAATAATCTGCCTTCCAAAAGGGATATCAACCAAACGGTCTCCAGAATTATGTTTAACGCTATATAAACGTCAGGCAATCATCGATATCTCCCACTGACTTTATTCAAGTGTTAAGTTGACATTTTTTAAAGACGACCTCTATCCAAATTTAAGCTATTTACAATGCAAAAAAAAACAAAAACAAATTACTTTATGAAGATCGTAACCAAATAATACAATTCAAATCTGCGCAAGCACCAATGAGGTTTTGTAAACTCAATCTTCGTTTATATTTCACTTTATGTTCTGCGTTGAAAGCAAACATCGTAAGGAATACCAACATATGCTGAGTAATATAATGGAATATTCTGGTTCCAAATTTACTTTTCAACCGAAGAGGAAGTGTGTCATCAACAGTGGGATTTATATTCGCTGATCCTGAACAGTAAATGGCAACTCTTGTGTCTCATGTGCGCAGGCGATAGCGCAGTGCCTGTCGAAGGCGGGCGTGTGTCGCTCGGCGCGCGGCAGCTACGTGCTGGTGGAGGAGGTGCCGTCGCGCGCGCCCACGCAGCGCGTGCTGGCGCCGCACGAGCGCGTGCTGCGCGCCGCCACGCAGCGCCCCGCCGCGCGCCTGCTGCTCAAGCGCGTGGGCGACGACCCCAGCAGCAGGGCCTGGCTCACCAGCATCAGGTCCGTCGCAGCGCACACTTCGTAATTATATAATCATTATATATATTATCATGCATCTTCGATATTTATCGAGATGGCTAAATTTATTGTCTTCTTCAGGTCAGCATCGACCACGGACAGGGTGAAGGATCACACGATACCCTCAGACGATGAGAGCAGCACCCAAGAGGAGACCAGGAAGCCACCAGACAGCTTCCTGGTCTGCGTCCACAATGTCTGCCATGAAATACCCTACGCTATAATGAAGGTTCGGCTACTTGTATTACTTCTTCGTACAACTTATGATCATAACAGCTTAGGAATTACTTATTAATACTTTTAAACCTAAGCTAACCTGAAAATATGCTGAAACCCGATCGCAGATACACCTACCGGGTACAAATAAACCATCCAAACAAAGACACAAAAAAAATACATTGAAATGAGTCCAGTAGCTTAGGAAAAAAGAATAACTACTGCTGTAAGAGCCTTCTTGAATAAAGTATATTTTAATTTGAATGTCATACACAGGAACAGAAACAATTATGACACAAAAGAAATAAACAGAACTCGTCATTGCCTACAGGTACCACTGACGGCCACAGCGTCCTACGTGGTCTACCAAGCTCTGACCAAGGCGCGGTGTCACGATAACCCGAAACGGTAACAAATAACTACCACTATACCAAATAACATATATTATAACAGCTTAAAAATACTTGAATAATATTAACAAAGTCACAACAACTATTAATGACTGGATAGAATTAGTTTAAGATTGTTATAATTGATGGTCTGTTTTACATTTATATATTTTAATTTCAGGTTTGTGTTGGTGGAGGAGTTGGAATGGGGGGGCAGAGCTGGTACCGGTCCTCAGCAACGAGCCCTTGCTGATGACGAGGTGGTTTACGCGGCTCAGGTTTGTTACATATTTCGTATGAACGTTCTTTTATATACCAAGAATTGTATTACTAATATTATAAATACGAATGTTTGGGTTCATTTGTTGGTCAATCACATCGAAACGGATCTGAATGACATTTGACACAGAACTAGATTATAGTCTGATGTAAATTAATTAATGATGTTGTTATTCATTGTTTTATCAAACTGTAATTAATTTACAGGCAAGTTGGAAAACCCTTGGTAGATTCGTTTTACAAGAGAGAGGTAGCACGGCCCCGCTGCCGAGACACAGAGCGTGCATCGCGAGGATACAGCGCGGGCTGAGCATGACCAGGGGCGCTATCGCTGGTGAGAAACACAATAACATCAACAACAATCGATAAACTGCTAAAGCTAAGAACCCCTCTCCTCCTAAAACGAAGACTTTTAAGCATACTACACACACGCTTAATTTCGTCAACTTCTTTCAACACGTGAAGGTTTCCTTCCATTGTTACGTGTTCCATTTTCTCATGATATTTGCCTAATTTAAGCTCACGACCTTCAGATAAAATCCTCGACTGATCCATTTGGTTAGAACACCAGCAATGTCGTACAGGTACGAAAATAGTATTTGTAGCCAATTTTTTGTAAGACAGTTAGAAAAGGTTCAGCTTGACCAAAGTTACTAGACAAAATCATGAGTTTTTTTACAGGACGTTTTTATCAAATAGGTAGGCGGACAAAAAAATTATTTACCTGGAGTGAGGGGCCGACTGTGCCCAGTGAGGGGGAACCGCCGCTAGCTTTACTTACTCGCCTTTAATCGCTTCTTGGAAGTAGAATAAATTATGAGTGAGTGGTACCTATCCAAACAAAACGCAAATGCTTGTGCAAAGTCCTGCGACCAAGGTTTTAAGTTTCTAAGAGAGACAATACTTACGAGCATTACCTCTAATAATGACCGGTTAGGTTCATTATCTCGAGACAATCTAAATGACGATTAAGGGAAAATACCGCTGGATTTTTTAGCATTGCACGCGATAACGGCGTTTACTGTAGCTATTCTGTTAAGATAGCAAGTATTTATATATGAAATGTATAAATTTCCTTCACCTTTGCTGATAAACAACAATATTTAACAATTTAGCACTTCACTTGTCTGAAACGCTTCAGTTTAATTGCTCTGCACTTCTCATTGAGATCACTTCAACCTTTTCAGACAGCTCATTCAAAATCAAGTTACATATTGATAAAATAGATTATCTATTATGATATAAAAAGTTGAAGTGTTTCTTTGTTTGTTTGAATATGCGAATGTATTATTACGACAACGCGGGCGAGGTAGGAACATTTAAAACGAGGAGCAGCTGGTACGATGACGTCCTGAACGATTTCGCCTACGGTGGCCAATCTCAAGAGAGGCCAACCAACTACACAAGCCATAAGATAGTGCGAAAACCGGAGAGATTTCAATGGATTGACTGATAAATGTAAGGCGCGCGATTTTGGCTAAGGGACATATCTTGAAGAAACATAAATGTGTCATTACAAAAAACCTGCAACACTTGTCCAATCCACCAACTCACATTCTACCAGCGTGAACGAAGCTCCAAGCCGTCACCTTAAAAGCAGAGAGGGCCTTGTTTATCTTTGCTTTTTTTAATGACGATACGTCCCTCTTTTCACAGGCACTACTGGATTTCCTCTCGGCAATATCATATCGAGTGACAACGTAGCGGAGGGAAAGACGCCAGTACAGACCGCATACAGCGACCCCACGCACTGCAGGTAAGCCAATACCTTATAAGTGAAAACTTTGTCAGATGGATTATGAACGTACCGTAATAGAGTAGTTTATATTTTTTTCTTACTTAATCTGACACACTCACAAAGAAGTAGATAGTGGCAGCGGAGACGGACTTGACGGCAATAGAGAAGGTTAAACCGTTTGCCATCACGGTATAATAATCCCTGAGGGTTATCCCTGAGGGTTGCTGATAGAGGCACCAAAAACAATTTGTGCACACTCGCTATCCCCTCACCCTCATGATCCGATAGGACTCCAACTAACTCGTCTCTTGTAAAATGTAAGTATTTTACATGATCTTGTTATTTCAGAAGAGTCTCAACTTCGCCTTTGGGAAAAGGCATAGGCCGGTCGAAAGGTCACTCCGACAAAAATATCAGTTCATACGCTCAAAGAAGAACGGGTCCGAGAGATGTAAGTAATCTCAGTCTTATTTACAACAGTAGTACTAACTATTTCATACCCTACTATTGGCCAAGACTTCCTGAGAAGAGATGCGACAACTGGTCACCACCACCCATAGAAATTGGCGCTGTAGGAAATACCGTCCCATGCTATGTCCCTTGTGCTTATAGTGGCTCATTCACACTATTACACAATACTTAGTATTTTTGTTTAGCTGTACGCGTCTAATGAGTCGGTGATACCTACCCATGGCTTGTACAAAGCGAGGGATTATGAAAACGCCACGTGGCAGAACTTCATCTGATAAATACAAGTTTCCTTACGATGTTATTCTTCACTGCCATCAGCAGCATGCATCAGCTCCCATGCATTCTTAAAGCATGGAAATAGATAATAAATAGACAAATACTTATTTATTATAAATAATTTCAAACTTTAACCATAGTAACCACCCGTAGTTTTAATAATATTAACAGATATATAAATAAATAGAACATACTAGCAATTCGATATAATTTTCACAATCGCTCAGGTACACTCAGAGAGTGAAACGGGAGGATCGCTGGGTGCCGAGGCATTAGCGGCTCAGATGGCGCGCTTCAAGAGAGTATCTTTACGTAAGCTACGGGCGTGGCGATCCTGAGTGTGGCAGGTGAGAGCTACTTTCTTTTTGGATGGTATTTATTGACATCATATCTTAAAAACCTTACGAAGTATTTGGGCACGATTAAGTACTAAATTCAACGTCGAAATTAGTCGAATATTTATGACCAAAAATGTAACTAACAGTGTGGCTATTTGTATTGGTTTTCAAACATATCTTGCTCTAAAATGTTACTTAATGTATAATATAATGTAATATACAATGAACTTGGACTGTTAAGTATAAATAGAAATGTTTCAGGACTAATGTATTATACAATAACTAGAAGTATTTGATTATTATTTATTTATGGACTTATTTTATGTTCTATGTTTAGGTCTTCCGCCGGCTTGGTACGAGCCTGGCGAACCATCGGGCCTCGCTATCGTCAGAACTCGGATCACTCTGGGACTTTTTCCGCATCGACAGAGAAAGGCGACGTTCAACCCCCGGCACTTATGAACCAATCGAGACCAAATCACCAGCGAAACTCGCAAGAGACCTGTTCCAAGTTGTTCAAGAAACAGTATTTTCTAAGAAGTTCGAAGAAAAAAAATGTCCACTGGTCAAAGAAGAATCCGACTTGAGCTCAGACGATGAGGATGGTACTGAGAGACGAATCGCTAATCTCATCGACTTCTTCTTCACAATTGTGAAAAGCCAGAAGGAAGAAAGAAAGGGCAGTGGTGGGAGCTGCTTCAAGAGCGAATCCAGTCCTGAAGAAAAGAAATACGTACCAACGGTAGTGAATACGGAGTTAGAAAAGAAAATGGAAACTTTGATTGAATTCTTAGCTTCGAGCGGCTGCGTTGAAAAGGACGACAAAGACGATAAAAAGATAACCTTAATGGAGTTTCTCTTGACAGAGGATAAAAAGTACGAAAAGCCGGTAATTGAAATAAACACTAAAGGGATCAGCTTATCCGAATCGAATGTAAATGTTAAAAACCTAACTTATATAGACGAGACACCGGGTGACGACGACAACGAAACGCTCGTGGAAATGCTTTTAAAATACATGGAAGGTTACAACGGCAAAGACAAGGAATCCAAGTCCTTATCAGTGACGCCGTCTCTGTCTGAGAAGTCGAAATCAGACATGACGATTAGTAAATTGGAAACATTCAGTGACATGAGCAAAACGAAGTCAGACTCGACGTTAACCCAGACTCAAGACACGGTCATCGACAGAGGAGAAGATGGGGAAAGAAGACGTATCTCCGAAACAGTTATAGATTTGAGTTATATTAAATCAGACCTCGAAGCTCTGTTTGAAGAAGCGATACTAAGGGTATGCGAATTGAATATGATATTTGAAGACGACACGATGAGTGAGCAAGAAGACGTAGAGAATTTTAATACTTACACGAAACCTCAATTGCAATACGGCCCAATGCCGTTTAGTATTGAATTATCAGATATCATTGAAGAGGATGAACCGGAACCATCTTCTCGGTGTGTCGAAAGGGATCCTATGACAGAAATACGGGAAGCCGCAGAAGAATTAGTGAGATATATAGAACAGAAAGTTGAAAACTATCCGTTTGAAGATAATGATAGTTCAGGTCCATCGACAGAAGAATACAGCCGGGAATTCGATTTAAGTCCGAATTTAAAATCAATAAGTCTCGTAGATTTAAGAAACATCCCGGATCTGCCGCCGAGTATGATAATCAAACCGAAGGTTATAAGAGTCGATAAATCAACGTCGACTACGGAAATATCGGAATCGTTATCCGAATATTCGAAACGCATCGATTCGGCTTGCATGACGGAAGACACAACACTGAGTTCCAGTTCAGAGAGAAATGAAAGAGCATTAGACAAACTCGAATCGTTGCATCGATTCTTCTCGAAATCTCGACTAGAGATTATTGATGAAAGCTTAGAAGAGAACGGGGAGAAGATCAAGAGTCCCAAAGAAGTCGAGGAGGTTAATAATCTCGTCGAATATAAAGGACAGACGAGTTTGGATGATGTGGAAGATTTGCTAGATGACAATGAAAAGGAACGAGATCTTAAGACAGAGGTCTTAGTGAAAACAGATCTGTGTGGAGAAGTTTAAACAAAATGGCGATCACTTTTATACAACAATGTTTTTTTACACGAAAAGTAGTTAAACATTTCGATAGAGGATTTTACACACAATTAGTACATTTAGTAATTATAAAATATCGCTCTAAATACAACATATAATGCATTTACAAAGTGTTTTTGTAAAAATTTTATATTGTAATAAAATAAGTTCTAAATGATACATCAGATCTATCTCGTAACATATCTTGAGGAATTCTAAACTAAACATCGCGGCGACACGTCGCGTTCGCATAAACTTAATCAAATATTTATAATTAAAAAAAAAAACAATAAATAAATACGACTAATATATTTTTACTCAGAAACAAATAACAACAACATGTAAATTTAAAACCACTTAAAATATAAATATTTTTAATGCAATTTAAAAAAAAAATTGAATATTTAACAAACTTATTTTCAATATTTCGACGGTTTATTTAAAAGCGAATTTAATAAGCCAAAATCGTTTACTCAAATTATTAGCAATGATTAATGTACTAATAAAATAGTATTATTCATTAATCCGATTTGACTATTGTTATCGAGGAAAACTCAACGGGTTCGATATCGTCATAATCAAGTCGACTGAAAACTAAAAACAACGGATCTAGTCTATAAACTGGTGAGGTTATTACGTCGAAGAAATTCTAAGAAATACCACACAGCTATTTCACACATAATTCCGTTGGTCCTACGACTGAACTCTTTACGGTCGTAAGGAAGAAGGAATACGGTGTTGCGTTTGCATACGCACGTGCAGTATACTCTTGCGCGGTCGGCTAGTAAATCATAAACGTAATTATTCACGATCGACTTGTCTCCCTTGACGCAATTCGGAATAATTAATAATAATATAATGAACAATAAACCATTCCTTTGTTAGTGAGATCTCTTTTGTTTACTTCCCAAAGATGGAAAAGAGTACGTGGATGCTATATTTTATCTCGATTTTCGAGGCAACTAGTGAGATTTTTAATAATAATAGTAATTACATTTTATTCATAGTACTAGCTTCGAATAGATATAGTAACATAGTTAATTTATCATTCTTAAGAGTATATGGAAAGTTGAATTTATATAACTATATAACAATGTAAATTTGAAAATATATTATGTATTAAAACAAGTTTTTATACTATCGTTTTGGATGTAGAAGTAATACTTCGTAATAATGTTCTTAAACTTTTTTTTTTATAATGCTTTAAGGTGCGCCTACACGTGATGACTTGTTTGGTCCAGTTTGCGCTGTTAAGTGTCAAGGCATACGATAAGATAAAATTTAATTAAAAATATCACTACTTATAAAAAATACTTTATTGTTTGCGCGAGCTAACATTTTACCGTCGTACGCTTAACTGCGCAAAAGACCTTGCACAAATTTGCGCGATTGTACGTTTACTCTTTATCGCGTAAATGTTATGTCAGGGTACTCAATGTTTTATATCACAATTTCCTA
This sequence comes from Vanessa tameamea, assembly GCF_037043105.1. Lineage (NCBI taxonomy): Eukaryota > Metazoa > Arthropoda > Insecta > Lepidoptera > Nymphalidae > Vanessa > Vanessa tameamea. The sequence goes on from NC_087337.1 coordinate 277,916, forward strand.
ACATTTAAATGTATTTGCATATTGTTTATTATCAAAATGAGACTTTAATTATGTTTTTACCTTGAAAATATATAGAATTTTATGCAATATTGTTTGAAATTGTATTAAATTTTATGCTCAGTATATTAAATTCATAGTTTACATTTAATGTTGGTCTATAATTAGGGAAATAATAATTTAAAAAATATAACCTCTATAGAATACGACACCACTGTGCTTGAACAAACCTCTCTTTTACCTCATTTCATTCAAATTTTCATTAGCACTGTTGGAAACGTGAATTGCTCACCTCACTCCATCACAAGCTCCTCCGACCAGATAGAGCCTCCAAACCCAGCCGTCTTTAGCACAACAACCGTGCGGATTTTTCTGTCTCTTGCTCTTTAACGGTCAAACCACTAAAGGTCGTGACGACCAACCCATAAAAGCAAGCAAAGCTGCTAGCGATAACCAATACATAATATAAAGTAATTGATCGAAATGTACCACCCAAATGTACGACTGAAATGTACGACCAGCTAAAAGCCTTACCACATATGAAATTCAAAGAGTGATAAAATCTAACCGAAAAAACATGAAATAACATTAGATTAAAATCACATATTTATGTGCTAATGTTTGTGTTTTTGTGCGGTCGGATGGAGCGAAAAATCACGAGAAAAACTATGAAGAAATTTCGAATCATATCAACCAGGCTGTTGTGAAACATATTCAAATATTTTTCCTTAACAAACGGTAACCTTGCACTGGCTGAGTAGTTACGCTTACACACACATGTGACGCCATATGCGTAATCCCGCTTCTTAACATGACGGAGAGGGTACCGCTGAATTTAAGTGGGGAATCTGGCACTCGGCCTGGACTCAGGAGTCCCCCTTCTAACAGTGCAATGCTGTTACCGTATTATAACCATCGTCATCATCATTTGAAATTGAATTTTTGAAATGAAATTCGATTCATTCCAGCAGTGTCTCTGTTTCCAAATAATTTATTATTAAATAATTTTACTATACAATCAAAATAGCCATTTTAAGCTTGGTCTCATTTTCATATTTTACTTGAAATTAAATATAAAGATATAATTACATTTATTTAAATAACGTTATAGCATAATTTATTTAATTAGTATTAGTGATATAGAACTACTGTATGCAGACAATAGTATTACTTTTATAAAGCAAATATTGTAAACTAAAATAGTATAGATTTTTTTATTACTTATTCAAATAAATTGCATGTATTTTAGTTTATAATTATAATTGTTTGAAAATTAATAATTTTACAATAGTATTCAACTCTTCGATGTAATGAAATTCACGGTTTATCATATAATTTGATCAAGATTCTTTAAATATGTAAGCGAGCGAGGAAATGAACCAAGACACCACCCATAGATCTTAGCGCTGTGAGAAATATTAGCAATACCTTCCATCGCCAACGCAACACCAACCTTGGAAACTAAGATGTTATATCCTTTGAGCCTGTAGCCTTTAAACCAATTCCCATTCAAAATTATTTCGACTAACGACACATTTAGGTTAGTTTTGAAGTAGTAACTTCTTATCCGCTTCGTTACGTAACGCGTTACTGCGTAAGTCCATCTGGTAGATATGGTATACGGTAGCTGTAGGCAAGCTCCTCCTTTCTCACTCTAACCCACAACGCGAAACGTATTTCGGACAGAGTTTTCTTTTAAATTATCCCATCTGTCAGGCTTCCCATGGTGCCTTCTCAGATTTTATAGCAAATCGTAATTAGCATATCTATCTGACAACTCGATTTGTAGCAGAACATTATTTTGACAAAAAATTTAGATCATATTTGGTATCCCGATAGTCGCGATAGCGTACGCAAGATATCCTGCGATGTCGTCTAACGATCGAGAGTGTGCCGGAACTGCTAGCGGGTATTATGGCACTGGACAAGTGAGAACACAATCTAAAACCGACAGATGTCCCCCCGCCCCACCCCATTCAGAATAGATACTACATAGGCTGACAAAACATTGCTTTTTTCCTCTTTCTATAAATTTCTATGGGCAGTGATAATCAGTTACGCGTTTGCTCGTTTGTTCGTAAAGATAAATAACATGTGTGGCGCACGCATAAATTTATACGAAGTTATATTTTATTCTTATATTTATATCGTTGCAATTATTATATCACGAAGGGTATAAATAGATATATCTAATGTGTAATGTATATTTTTTTGTTTTCATTAAGTTTTGAGATAAGAGAAGACATTTGCGTAACTAAACGAAAACGCAATGTCATATAAACAGCTACTACAGATGTGAAACGAATAAAAAAAAATATTTTAATGTTTTATCGGTTGACAGAAATGTCACGCAAATTTTTTAATCCTTTTAGTTTTAATATAGTCCCTTCGGCACAAGCAAAAGCCAAAAAAAAAAAAAAAAGAGAGTTTTGACATAACGCTTTACAGGTCCGCCATCTTTGAAATGTATTCGTTCCATTAAACTAAGAATTGATTGAATTGCATGTATTCGTTGTCACACTGATGTAAGAACATTTTTACTGTAATCCTTTACTATATCGTAAGAACTACGTTGTGTATATAACATTTTAAGGTCTAAATTTTATCATAGAAAACGATATTTTAACATAAATTTTATTTTGTCTTTGAATGTTGTATATCTGATATATTTATTTTTATGACATTCACTAATCAGTGGAATTATATTTTATTAATGAAATACATTTTATTTTAATGTGGATTCATGATTTATTATTTTTCAAACCTACCCTATCTACCTCTGTCCTACCTACCTCTGTCCACCCCTTTGGACTATCCTAGCCCCTTCCAACATCAACGTTAGGAAGAGATACGAGCTTAGACGAAGTTCTTTCAATCTTCCGTTCCAGTTTACGTGACCTATCCACGAAGTAAACTCGGTTCAATATAAAAAGTACTGTTAATAAATACACCAGTACACCGTTTTTTAAATTATTTGTTAATCTTTAAATTACATTGACCGCCATTATTTATTTCTCATTTTGCGCGGAAAGACATATTATTTTTTAAAACCATACGAATGAAGTTCTGAAATCGATTACACTTATTTTTATGAAATTGGATACAATACGAAAATATGAATTTGTTAAATAAATAATAACTAACGACCCGCCCCGGTTTCGCACGGGTGCAAAGCATAGACAAAATTCGCAGCTTTTTTGTCATTAGACAACACAAACGCTAAATCCCTGCATTTTAAACCATGAATAACTTCGAAAATATTCATTTAAACTACACGCTGTAAAGGGTCATATTAATCTATATTAAATGCAAAGGGTCAATGCTGTATTGCTTAAAATCGCTTCGTAAATAAGCCATTGTTTCTTCTACAAAGTAATGAATAAAAAATATTGTTATTGTGGGTTATCCCTAAGTGATAGACATATTATACCATCGTGAATTTTTTTAGACACTTAAGGTGTTCAATAGTGTAGTAAATTATTTTGGTCTATCTCGTAGGGTTCAGCCAGCATTTGCAATGCAAGTTAAATTATTTTTTTTATATATACGACATCAAATTAAAAACCTCTTAAATTATCAGTGTTTCTCTATTATTCGACGATCTCCGTGGTCGAGTACGCCACTCCGAGGTCCCGGGTTCGATTCCCGGCCGAGTCAATGTAGAAAAAACTTCATTAGTTTCCAATGTCGTCTTGGGTCTGGGTGTATGTGGTACCGTCTTTACTCCTGATTTTCCATAACACGAGTGCTTTAGCTACTTACATTGGGATCGGAGTAACGTATGTGATGTCCGAAGTTGTGCAATTAAAAACGTTTACTTAACACGTGTATAATATAAGATGGCCCAGTGGTTAGAACTCGTGCATCTTAACCGATGATTTCGGGTTCAAACCCAGGCAGGCACCACTGAATTTTCATGTGCTTAATTTGTGTTTATAATTCATCTCGTGTTCGGCGGTGAAGGAAAACATCGTGAGGAAACCTGCATGTGTCTAATTTCAACGAAATTCTGCCACATGTGTATTCCACTAACCCGCATTGGAGAAGCGTGGTGGAATATGCTCCAATCCTTCTCCTCAAAGGGAGAGGAGGCCTTTAGCCCAGCAGTGGGGATTTTACAGGCTGATAATGTATAATATAATAACTTTAGAAGGTTATTTCTATATTGTGCATGTATTATACGTATAAACTTTCCTCTTGAATCACTCTAGCTATTAAAAACACCGCATCAAAATCCGTTGCGTAGTTTTAAAGATCTAAGCATGCATAGCGACAGACAGACAGCGGGAAGCGTGATTAATTTAATGTTTATTCACTGCCTTACTAGTTTTGTACTTTGATTTAAAAAATTGGGAACGGCAGGGTCTAGAGAAATTGGCGGGAATTGGGTAGTCGGTGTGACAATCGATTCGTTGTGAGATGGTGAAATGTCATAGTGAGAAGTAAATCGTTTACATCGATAACTATTTAACCCGGTGTTATTTAAGGGTCACCCACCCCCCTCACAAGATTAAATTTGCAATTGTCACTCCATTTAAATATAATTTGTCAACATCCACTATTTCTATCTCACTCCGCTTAAAAATATTTTAAATATATAAATTAAAAAGCCCTGCTCATCTCGATACCATCATTACAATGTTTTTTTATAAATGACTACTTCCCCAAGTCCCGACTTCGGGTAGAATAAGGATCTACATATTTAAAGTAAATAACGAACATGAGCCAAATCTCGTTTTGTTTTTTCTCCAGGGTCTTTTGCAGGCGTACGCAGAACACATTAACAAAGATCCAAGAGTAACAGTCTGTTAATGTCCCACGGTTGGGCAAGACATCCTCTCCTTTTGAGAAGATTTTGGCGCTTATTCCACGACGCTGTTCCAATGCGGGTTGGTGGATACATATGCAGGTTTACTCACGATGTTTTCCTTCACCGAATACAAGATCAAGCAAATGACAATTCAATGGTCCTTGACCTGCAATCGTCGGTTAAAATGCACGCATTCTAACCACTAGACCGTCTCGGCTCAAGATACATCACCATCTGATGAATAGTTTAGAAATGTGTAGGGGACAAACACACATACATTGATTTTAATTTAAATAGATAAGACTCACTAATGTCCGGTATCCAATGACCTTTAATTATTTGTAAACTTTCCGTTAAGACTTTCATAGTATATATTATGTTAGCGAGTAGCCCTAGCCCCCACTACGGTGTTACGTCATAGGGTGTCATAATTAATTATATCACATTCTTACGTATAATGACTACAATCGAAACTATTTATTGTACATCATTATGTACTTATAGAGTCATTGTTATAATTAGTTAAACCTTAATTGATACTATTTTATTTGGCACACTATTTAAGACTGGCACGAATACATAAACATACTTCTTTTTTTATAAAGATTGATCTGTCACGTGAAATAATGAGATGAGGGGAGATTATTGAGAAATATATTTGTTGGAGAATTATTATAACGTGATTTTATTTTGACGTCTTAAACTACTGAAATTACAATAATATATTCTGTGTTTACGCAAACACTTGTGCAAAAGATACCCCGTGCAGTTGGCAAGTTTACATGGCTAATATTCGGTTAGGACATTGTAACTTTACACTTAGTACATAAAAATCATTTCGTCAGTGGTTGACATATGTGGTGAAACATGTATTTTTTATCGATACTTTTATATCGTGGTGTCGCATCACTAAGCGTAAATCACACCCACATGGACTATTTATTGTTGACAACAGATCATACAATAATAGCATAATTTATGTCAATTTAGATCCATAGCTGAGGCGGCTTGAAGCGGTTGGAACCGGTGTGTACCGGATATTTGATTGTTGAAAATACGCAACAATAATAATTTGTGTCAACCGACTTTAAAAAAAGATAAGTTCTCTGTTTACTCTACATATGTATGTCATTATATTTTCAAAGACTTCTAGATCGATTTCTGTTATCATTCAATAAAATATACACATATACAGAACCCCGTGCCATAAAGTTATATAGTTATAGTATAGCCATAAAGTAAGTTTATAAAGTGATATTTTTGTTATTATTTCGACAATTGAACCAACACACACGCGGTGTGTACATAGCCGAATGATAAGTAATACTTACCAACCCTAACATCGCTAAAGCGCCGCCAGACTTGGAAACTGAGGTGTAAGCTTCTCGTTGCCCTGACTCACCCGTTTCACCACTGTTTGGCACTAGAATGTATGTGGAGACGATGGTACTGACCCTTACAGGAAGCCCTACCACTAAGTAAATGCAATATTCATAATCCGATTCGCAACTCTTCCAGTAACCTCTTAAATGGCCCACTACCCGATTAGTACATAACATTTATTATATGTATTTATATAAGAATTTACATTAAAGCCATGATTAAATAGAATTAAAAATTTTAAACAGTATACAAATTATGACTGCGTAGAGCGATGACAAGAATACTAGCAGGAAATCCCGTTGAATCGAAATTCCGATGGCTCTGGGCGAAAAATGAACCAGCCCTGCAATCATGGTTGTTTCGGTAAGTACCTGCACCAGATAGTGAGGCGGGAAATGACGCCCGCCTGCCACGCGTACGGCGCGCCTTTGGACACGGCGCGTCACTCCCTGATGGAGTTTGCCGCTTGCCGAGCGTGATAACAGCCAAGCTAAAGCCAAGGTAATGTCGCAGAAGGAGGCGGCGGAGCGGGCGCGTGAGGAGAGTGCCAAAAAGAAAAAGTCTTCAAGCTTATTACTAATTCCAACACGCTGCTCTAATGCAGGTTGGGCATTCGCGATTTTATCCGTCACCACGTATAAAAATATAAAAGAAACGAATAAAAAAAAAACAAAATATGCTTTATTCAGGTACGCTTTTACAAGCACTTGTGACGTCACTTTACAAGGTTAAGTTCAATTTTATTATTAAACTACCATCGGTTCGGAATGTCGATTCTACCGAGAAGTAACACTATTGAAAAGTTTGTGCGTTTACCTGTGTTCTCAATGACTTCTAGAAGGAAGTTTTGTATAATCAAAATCACAAAAACAGTTATTTTTTTCCACACTTTAAATAATAGAATTTGTCAATTAAGTACAATCAAATTTCAATAGTATATCCTGCCTAGAAATCAATAAACACGGCCACGCATTTCTATCTTGCCTTATTTATAATATTGTCACGGTTTCTTTCGAAAAGATCTTTATTATTGTTAATATACATAAATATATATATATATATTTATATAAAATGGAGAATACTATCGAAAATATTGCGAGAACATCGCCTGGGACTACATGTAGTATTAAACGAACCAATGAAATGAAGGTACCTTACTCGGTCTAGGCTACTTCCAAAGGTCAAATGGAAATTTCAAAGGTTACACGATTTTGAACATTAATCCATCACTTGAAAGCTCAAAATACAATACAATAGCACAATTCAAATCGTGCCCTTTAAAATGCCGGAATTGAACTTCAATGTCATTAATAATAATTTGATCTGTTAAGATGTTTGACTCTGTCTCGCTAACCGCTACACGTGTAGGACAAGTTAAACTACTGAGTTTGCGCGTCCTGAAAGATCTGAGCAGTTCTGTATACCGACTTCGAGGATTACCTAATTACCCGGGATTTTTTTCTGATTATGTAGGCTGTGGACCCTATTGCCTATTCCAGTGGAAGTAGGAAAAAAGATAAACAAACCTTAGATTTAAGTATTTCATGCGATTTGCTTATAACTCGGCTGTATTGTGCACTACTAAGAGTTTATGATTAATATATCTTTATTTATAATACAACACTATTACACTTAATTACTTTTTTCCACTTTAATTTTACTTCAAAAAAATCGATAACAGTTTTGTCGACGTTCAAATCGCCATTTTTTCGCAAATCCATAGTGAATATCATAGATTAATCATCTCGACCAATGATATCGCGTCAATTTGCTGTCAAATGTTGTTTATTTGACTTATTCCTGTTATGGTTGGAATTGAGTATACTAAACAATGTTTCTGAGTAGAGCGAGTAATTAAATGGACTCGCCGCACACGGATGACGCCGGTTGCCGCCACACGCCGCAATCGGCGAGTCCATAACATATATGAAAACTACAGAAAATTTGCCGGAGGCGGCGTTTTGTGGTTGTGGCCGGAGGCTCGTGTGCGGCAACTTTTTCTGTTAAAACTAGCCGGTTTTTTAAAGCCGGCTAGTTTTAACGGCCGGCAGTGGCAGAATTTCGTTGAAATTAGAGTAATGGTTTCCTCACCACCGAGCTCGAGATGAATTGGACGTAGTTTTTTTAAAAGGATTCAACCCACAAACTGATCGAAAATGAGTTAAGTATACCACATTAGTCGTAAGGGTCGTTATTTTCGATTAGATTAACTCATCTGTACGAAATATGGTACATTTATACAAATATTACACCAGAAAGCAATAAATACAAACAAGCACAACTATAAGCAAATACAGGTAAAACTTTAAACTTGAATAACTCAAAAGTTACATTTTGTGGGATGGATCCTTTTAGAGAAACTACGTCCAATTTTAAACACAAAACGGACACGAAAATTCAGTAATGCTTGCCTGGTTTTGAACCCGCAATCATCCATTAAGATGCATTACTGGGCCATCACAGCTCCTCTTAATTTAATTTAAAACAAAGCTTAGCAACAATGACACAGATACGAGTATAAAAATTACATTAATATCTGCGGTCGTTGACACTTTATCTTGAACGCTGGCTCTCATTCGTATCGTTTATACGTGTATGTGAACAGCTCAGAATAATACGATTACTCATTAAACAAAGCATTAAAACATTGTTGCAAATAACAAAGTTAGTTGATGTCGTCCTGACAGATTTCGGCCAAGAAGCCCAAGCCCTTGAGATTGCTCAAGGGAGACCAGTCACAAGTTTGGGAGGACGAGCAGCAAATCCGACGAGGCCACCCAGCGATGGATTTACGCTAAGGGAACTAGAGTGGCAGTTGCAGTTGAGAAAAATAATGCTACTTTGAATGAATCATTTCATTCATTAAGAAATGGTATATCATAACATTATCTTTATGCAAAATTCGATATTGGGGGGGCGTTTTTTGCAGTGGCCAGGAGGTTAAGGTTGAATTCAGCGTTACCTACACCACAAGAGCACAACATTAATTATAAACTCAAATCAAGCACATCAAAACGCAGCGTTCAACCTGCAATCTTTATTAGTTCTAATCACCGAGTTGTCTCGACTCCATGTTTTGTCCAATAACTATGTAGCTGTTACTATGTAGTCGTTTTTATGTGCATTAAAAAAACTTTATATCTGAAAATACACCAACAACCATATACGTACGAGTATACCAACTCCATTCCAACCATAAGACGAGAAAAGCCAAATAAACAACATTTGACAGCGAATTGTCGATATTATTGGTCGAGAGCTCGATTAATCTATGTTATTCACTATGGATTTGCGATAAATGGCGTTTTGAACGTCGACGAAACTGTTATCGGAATTTTGGAATTAAAATTATAGTGGATACAAGTAGTTAAGTTTAATAGTGTTCAATTATAAATAAAGATATATTCATCAAAAACTCCTAGTAGTGCACAATATAGCTGAGTTATTAACGAATCGCATGAAATACGTAAATCTAAGGTTTGTCTATCGAAACAGGAATAACGGCTATAAGGACAATTCCGCCCATTGGACACAGTCTACCAATACCTTCAGTACTTTTTATAAATTATACGTATATCTAGAAGATAATTCATTTTTTTACTTGTACATGTGCATGTGTATTGCATGTAGTATAGACTACGTCCACTTTCTATTATTATCGACGTTCATTAGTGTTGAGTGACGCTCGTGCACTAAAGATGTCTGTCTGCGTGAGTTGACTTAGATTACCCGTTTTTAAATTTTACCTGTGTGTTGACGTGGAGGGTGCACCTTCGTGAATAGATCTGGTAGTTTATTGATTTGTAATTTACTAATTTGTGTTGTGTAGAAAAAGCACCACCCATTTATCAGAAAATAAAAATTGTGAATTTGAAATAAGCTCGCAACTCTACTCAAAGGGAAGAAGGTCTTAGCTTTATACGTATTGAAGACCCAGCTTCAAGTAAACAGGAACGTCAAATAATTAACAATATTTAATATAGTTTACAATATTTATTTTACCAGTTTTTGTTACAATCATCCATTATCTTCCGTTTTTCAACTCAGGTTTACAATTCCAATGTCCAATTCAAAATTATTCTTCTTCTACTTTTATTTATAAAAATGTCAAACCAAAAAGTATTCATTACATTTATATAACTCTGTGACTGAATATAACTCAATACCTAGAAGCTATAGAACCTTTAATGATTATTTATAAATATTTTATATAAAATAATTTATAGGTATATACAATATGTATAAACTAATTTAAGTGTATCTTTGTCAATTGTGTAATTCAATCTTAATAAGTTGTTTTAATAAATAAATAAACTCACCTTGAACAATGTTTTTCGACGTGGAGGACATCTTGCTGATAAAATAACATTGACGCCATGCTTCAGATACCGTATTGAATTACTCACCGTATTCAAGTCCAAGTTCCAAATATCAAATAAAACTTTATTAATAAGCAAATTAAGAGTACTAATATTTATCGTTACCAACGCCGTATGTGTTACTTCAACTAAATCGGTTGTGTGGAACTGGCTTAAGCATTTGCAACATCTGACTCACAGATACATAACACGTAAGAGTCAATTCGCACTTGACATTGGTGAAATTATCTGTTTCCTTGCAGCACAAATAAAAAAAAACGCTTGCCAGTATAATAAAACAAAACACTAATTTTGGCAGAGAGAAGCTTAGAGTATTTATTTATCTACATAGATTGTCACACTACAAAAGAAATAAAACAAACGTGTCAAGTTCATCATCTTGGTGCGTGACAGGCTGACAGCTACGGTTGACACTCGCCGAGCGTTAGTGCTGGGAGTTTTTTTCAAAAACGGTTTTAAGAACTAGTTATTTTATAAAGAACGAACGAACTGTTTCTTGATTATAGGACATATAGCTTTAAAACGAACGAGACGGCACTCGGCACCGGCGGCCGTCGTTTTGGTACTGCTTCGCGAAACGTTTTCGATCACGTGTAACTGCCTAAACACTCTATTTTGATCGCCGTAAGGACTACTATTGTATGAATATTAAACTAGTTATAAGAAACTACTTTGGATTTGAAGTAACCAATATGCTACAATGGATATTATTCCTAAAGAAATACAACACAAACTTGTTTGTAGAAGAATAAATAAAAATTACGAAACAAAAAAAAATCTTTTTTTCGTAGGCTCCTAATACGCTTATTATTTTTTTAATACAGATTTAGTATTGACTGCTTATTAATATTATTATAATATAATAATCCTCAGCCGTAATAGTTGAAATTACAAATAATTTAAAAATATTTCTTTACTTTCTTTTTTAAATGCAAATATGCACGGAGCATAACGGAGAATTAATCCAAATAAATTATAAAGTCGACTATTTTTAAAATTATATACAATGACTCCAGTGTTGAATATATTTCAGTAAAGTATCGTAAGTATAGTAAGTTCTCGAACCCATGAAAACAAACCGGTTTTTTTTATAACCGTTTTAAAGAACTGTTTTGTAAATGTAAAAAAACTGGTTCGTTTCGTTTTACGTAAAATCAGGAATGATCCAACACTACCGGCGCCGGCGTGCGTGTACTTATTTTTTTTTTTCAACGCGTTCCTTGCTTTGACCGTCTGTTTAGAGTCTAAAAAATTAATAATCAAAGGAAAGAAGTTAAATGTACTTTACTTTAAATGGCGTTATCAGTAACTTTAAAATTTTTCATTATCTTATTTTCGGAAGACGAAATAAAGAAAAAAACAGTAATTTTCACAATTAAATATTTAATAACCACAAAAACGAGACAAGACCGGTCATCATTACATATGTATACAATCATTATAATTATATATATCATTAACATTATATAAAAAATATAGACATAATTATCTCCTTAACATTTAATATTAATCAGTTCTTTCATTAAAACAGTTGGCTCACTAAATACAACCCCGTTTCCATAAAAAAAAAAAATATTTAAACGACTAATATTACAATAAATAAAATTTATAAATTATTATAATTTTTTTAAATTCGACTAATTGCAAGGACTCATTAATTAATTTAAAAACATGTGTGTGTCACACAGATTAAAAAACATATTATTAAGTTTAATGTCATGCACAATTTATATATATAAAATAGTATTATTGAACGCCCCTTGTTTACACAATATGAATTATTTCTTAACATTCTGTACTATTTTCGTATGTACAATAATGTATAAATTATAAATACTATGGTATACTGTGTCAATAGAATCGTTAAACTGTGTGTCCAATTAATGAGTTCTTGCAGTTCGTTAATAATTAATTAATGAAAATATTTTTAACAGATTATCATTGTTGTGTCATGACACACCTTAATCACAAATACATATTACATAGAAAATAAATTTCATAATTGTAATTCACATGAGATCAAAAATAACAAATTCGCATTGTATAATCTGTTAAAAAAAAAGAAACATTTTCATACATTACTTACTATCATCAACTGAACAATTTTGCACAACAAAACTGTAGTATGATAAACAATACACACATGATCAGTTCTATTTTTTATTTTAACAATTAAAATAAAAAAAAATCCCTTCTATTTAGCTAATTTTTAATCTATCCTATATCCCAATTAAGTTTTAAACACAGATAGATTTGTTTCGAAGGTAAATATCAATTAAAATTATAATTAAATAAGTATTACAATTGATTAACCAAGAAATCATTTTTTTTTAATGTTTAGCACAAAACGGAAAGCTGTGTAGCTGTCATATCTTTGCTTTGTACTAGAATAATTAAAAATAATAAATATAATATAGATAATAATAGATGAATATATGAATTCAGCGCTGAAGCACTTTGCAGCGTTCGACATTTTTTGTTAATTCATAATTTGATACATGTAAATTTTAAAAAATGTTATTTGTTTGAAATTAACTAGTAATAATAATTAAAAATAATTTTTAAATTTCGTTTTTGTTTACAGTTTGTAGAAAATAGTTTTGATCCTTATTTATTTACTCTATGACTAACGTTAACCGACTGTGGCTCTTAAACTTCAAACGGAATTTCATGAATCTTGCCTGGATTTCATTTTATAAAATACGCCGATAAATATAACATTAATAAAAAATACAGTAGTTATAAATTTCAGGTACATTTTAATAATCAAATCGGTTCGTTTCAGTAAACAATTATTATTATTTTTATTCAACCATAACTGGCTTTTAAGAAGACTGTATTATTTTCTCTTGACGTCTACGACATCAAAAACTTGATTACTCTATGGCTTTTTAATCTCTTGCGATTTCACTCGCTCGAAATTGGAACTTTATTGTGGCCTACACGTACATATTATGCAGGTTATCTGACAGTTGTTCTGTCAAAATTGTTACGACACTATTGAGTTATGGAGGCGCGAATAAGATTTATATTAACAAGCATAAATTATAAAATTAATATGCAACTAAAGAAAATCTCCATTTATTAACACATGGAATGTCTTTGAAGTAGATTGAAGTTTGAAAATATCAAATACCCATTGGAACCGATCTTCTTATATTGAGATTAATACTCTTTGATTTAAACAGTGTAATTATATTCAGCTCATTTATTAACAGCTAGTTCACCGCACAAGTTAATAACGATTTTGTATCTATAGATGACATTTTATTTATTTTTAATCTGTATTTTTTTTAATTTGATTAAAACTTTTATATAATAATATTAATAACACTTTAATTAGCGTTTTATTATTACTTATATCATCAACAAAAACTTATAAATTTAGAATCAATCTCTCGCTTACGTGTTTTCGTTATCATACGTTATATTGGCAGAATATTTTGCGTTCAACGAGCGTGGATACGCCGTGACAGAAAAGAAAAAAAAAACAACGAACGCAAACATAACGCCAAAATCAAAACAGCGCAGCGACATAATAATTATTTAATTAATATCGTTTATAATCGTTAATCAAATTGGTGATCGTTCAATTATATACATTCTAGTAGTTGTTTATTTAAATACAATGGTTTAGAAATCATTGTTGAATTATTCAGTTAAAGTGTCAAATTTGTACCAACGAAATTTTAACAAAAGAAAATCGCTTCGATATCTCAGTAATAATTCACATTACATTGTACTGAGTACATCATCGTTGCTGGATTGTTAACATTTCTCCAAGTACCTACTTAAGACAGGATACCACTTCAACTATGAGTATTATATTACGATGTTTAAGTTCGTCCTTTATTATTAACTTATCGCGCGTTACAGTGGACACTTAACGATTTAGAGCTAGGATATAATGTTAGCAATTAAGTTATTTCGGCCGTTCCGACATTTTATGCTATCGTTAACAATTTCTTTCAAACAACTCACATATTACTTGTGAAATCTTTAAAACCAACGTTGATTTTGATGTACCTTTTCACCTTATAATAATTATAGATCACTTTTGACATTACAAGATCGTATTCTACGGAGAGTTTCGAGTGTTTTCTTGTTGAATAGCATTACCATTTTTTGAAAACTAAGCGTAATGTAATTCATATGGTGGACAAGTAACTATCGAGTTACTTGCCGGTTCTTCTCGTTAGAATCGACATTACAAAAAAAATTTCACATTGAATATCTGTTTTAATATTTCCATTTTGAACGGTGTTACTTTGAACCCGCAATATTTTGTCTAGATTCAAGCGTTTTACCCACATGACACTATCGGTACAGTCAGTGGAGAGAAGAGCCGAAGCGCCAAATTGTTGCTTTTGGGAATTTACGTTTATAGTCTTAAATTTTAATCTCATATCTCGAAACTACAATATTGATGTTTCAGTGTTCTTTTCCACAGACGACGTATACAAATATATTCCGTATAGTTATCAAATTATAATTGTGGCGTCATATAAATTCGTTTCACTTTCAAACCATTTATGTAACGTAGAACAGTTCGTTATAAAGTATCTTTAGTCGTTTATTAATAGTGATTGATTTATTTTTAGTGATAACTATTGAGGTTTGATTTCGAGTTATATGTTAATTTTTTTTATCGGTTCTCAGGTCTGTGTGTTTTCTTTCCCGAATCAATGTTAGTATTTAATTTGACAGTAAGTAAGTGTAATGATTCTGTACTGAATTAAGGACTTTTTTTTTTTAATTATTAAAGGGCTATGAAATATTAGAAAGTTCCTGCCATAGATATGCAAAAATACATCCTACATTATGGATTATGTTATTATGGGAATGTTTAAGTCATTAATTATCGTTTCATTGTTTAATTAGGATTAAGCCAGTTATTTCTCAAGGATCAAAACTATTCGGATATTATACAAATCGATTTGTATCTAATTAATTTGAAACAAGTCCACTATAAATGAAATGTCGATGTTTTTTTTTAATTCACAATAAGTCCGTAAGTAAATTCTAAGCTCACCCACTGAGCCCACTTCCGTTCAATTGAGCACATTATAATTTTTATAAAAATAAAACTATTCTCACCGACGTTCATCAGTCTCACTATAAGACTAAAGATATAAAACTAGAAATTACTGAGAGCAGTCTATCTTCGAGCTTAGAAATAAACGACTACAAACCTCTGCTCGTCGAAGTTTTGAAGGTATGGCACAAGATCACAGACTGGCGGTCGCCATTTATAGACACTGATACCAAAAGCGACAGCGACGGCACCTTTCACCAGTACGGCGTGTTTCCATTATCATGCGCTTTAACCGTCCACGAATTCCCATAGTTGATCCGTGCACACGCGATCGCCGGCGATTTCCTAACGGAAGATTTCTCTATTGTATAATTTTCGCCGTTCCTATTGTCCCAGTACTCGTTGCCTTTGCAACGGAAGCACACACAGAAGTCTAGCCTCCGGGAATGGATCGGGAGCTGCAGTCGGAAGCCGAACGTGTCGTATGTCGACACGCCGTCCTTGCTCAAAGGGCCGGATTCGACGAACGCGCAATATGTGTCTTCTTCGGTACGCCAGCCGTCAGACGTCGCTCGGACGAAGACTTCCTTGTTGAAGTCCAGGTTTTTCACCTTCACGGTCCCGTCCACCGCGCACTCGTTCTGTTTCACTATTACGTTTTCTAACGAGACACAACACTCCGTGATCCGCCTCCGGAATTCCAAATAGTCTGACGCCGGCTGTGGGAACCTCGGCTCCCATAAATCAACGGCACTTTGTGGTGGGGATTTTCGTTCTGGCGACGGACTGGGGATTATTTTCAATGCCCAATATGGAGGCACGTGTGAGGGTTCAGTCATGAATTTAATTTGTTCCAAAGCGTACCCTCTGTCGTCTGCAAACACAACGCGTTTATTCTTTTTATCTGTGGATAGTCTGATGCAGGACCGTGGAGCTGATTTCAGGGTGAGTTGCACTGGTTTGAGAACTGAGAGACATGGTGCTGAAAATCCGCGCGTCGAGAGCATCGAAGGTCTTCTTACTTGAGGAGTATGCGTATAATCCGTCAAGAATCCGGCCGGTGGGCTGTGGCCGTAGAACATTTGCTCCGACGCGAGCATGTCTATCGCAGCGCACATCGCGTTTCTGTAAAAGAAAAACACGTGTGTATACTGCCGCGGTCAGCGGTGAACTAAACAGAATTACAAGCGCCGCACACTTATATAGCTGCGCGGGCGCTCGTCACGCATTAGAACGAAAGAGTTGTAGTGTGACATCACGTTTGAGAGAAATTTCCGGACAAGGGTTTATTGACATAATGCTAATTACAGATTTAGGTCAAGAGCGTTGCGGATGATGTGAGTTAAGTGAATATGAGAATTGATGTTTACGGACATTTTTATTATTGTCATTATCCTCGCGAATAATATCAATCTCCTGTCGTATCAACAAATTCGCTTTCCAGTTTTAGTTCCTGTTATAATTAGAATAATCAAAAAGGCATATAACTTGTAAGGTGTCATATGACAATGTTGAAATAAATATAATTCATAGGGGTAGTTTTGTAATTATCGTATTTACTTGTCACAATTGAATAACAATGATTCCTGTAACAAATTATTTTTTACGTATGATTACTTATCGCGTATCCCTATCATAGTATTGTTATTTCCGGTTTTAAAGGCGAATGATTTAGTGTAAATATAGGCACATGGGACATAATTCCACATCCCAGTGTCCAAGGTTGATGAAGCAATATCAAAGCAAGGGATTTTTAATATTTCTTACAGGGACGATGACTATGACTATGGATATCAACCATCAGGTGAACGCTTAGCCAGACTACCTATCTTTTTAAATCCTAAAAATACGTATACAGTATATCAGTCACCGTTTAATCTGCGTACGTGTATTGTGTGTCTCTGTATCCAAAGTCCATGTTTCACGGGCAGTTGTAATAAACTATTGATCTGATGTAATATTGAACTAAACAATATCAAAGCTATGATCGATCGGAAAGTTTTTAACGATAATCGCAATCACGAAGACGACACACGCCTTAAGATCGTGTGTAATTAACCGGTCTCGGGTTATTGACATATTATTAATCTGTTAAATGATAACAAACGTACAAATAGAACATTATCGCACTGAAATATATTTAGAGCTAGGATTTAATTATAGTACAATTTGCATTCATAATGCGACCTTACGATCTAGATATCTATTTGTACATTATTTAAAGAAAATTTCAACGTTTTTAAATGTAACATTTAAGTAGAACATTTTTGGGGCAAGGATTAACAGTCCGCTAAAGTTAACTCCTTATCAAGTACCTTTACTCTTAAAAAAAGGTATTTAGCTAATTCAATGCATGTTTGTTTATACTGATATTATTATTAACTTATATATAGCTTATGTATACATAGAAAAGCTTTGTGTACCGCAGTATAAACCATATTATTTATGTAAACAGCGGTCAGTATAACTACAATTATACCGAGTGTATCCGCTTTAGTATATGATAATTTATATAAGATTGTTATTTAAACTACTATTTATCTATAAAAGTAAATAAATTAAACATATAATAAACTAATGACCGTGTTATGTATATAATACGACGTATTATTAGTAAATAAATTGATTCATTAATCCTTATTTTATAATGTACACATTATTGTCAGCACGGTTAATTTACGGACATAAGACCACAATATATATCAAATTAAATTATGCGCATATTTTAGTAAAAATATATAAATCATCACAGCTGATTATGCAAAGAAAACATTTTACTAATTATAAAACATTGATTGGTTGTGTCATAATTAACTTTAAACTGTTTAGTCGTTACTTAATTTGTTATTTAATCACAAAAACAAACGCAAACATGTATTAAAATATAATTACCTGTATTATATAAGAATAGAAATTAATTAACAACATTGTTTACGTTGAAAAATTATCAGATATAAATGCTAAGTTGCAACACTGGTTCTCGAAACTGTCAAAACGGGTAGAAGCATAAGACGCGCTCCAAAATTATTATTTAGTATAAATTCACCTGTGAGTGCTTGTTCGTATTTAAAGACGCGACTTTCAGTCAAGATCCTCGTGATCTATCTACTGGGCCATCTAGACTATATTATAATTATATATCACATTTAGATTGGATGACATATATTACATAAAATAAATATTATATCTGGATTTTTAAAACATTTAATTATCAGAGGAATTAATTTACAAATACATCGACTGCATTGAAAACTCCTTTATCATAAATACATTTTTAAAAAAAAACATCCCAATCTCTCCACAAACATGGCCGCCCCACAGTCCACGCCGCTAACACTGCCACACGCCGGCTCCGCGCGTGATAACATTACAACTATTTATGTATTTGTAATGTGTCGTGTGATGTCAAACAATGTTGAACAGACAAACATATTAGCAAATGATTTTAATGTCACAGAACAATGCCATGGCACTTAGAAACAAACAGCCGTCTAACGAGTTGTATAATTGTTTTTTTTTTTTTTTTTAATAATAAAGCAAACGATCGCTTTGCATAAGACATAAATATTGAAAGCGTAAAAAAATACTAATTCTTTTAACGCTGTACCGCCAACTATTGGACCAAACATTTGGCAATGTTTGTTCAATCTACTGAATTCGATATTTTTATTAATAGTACAAAAAACCGTTCCCCATTTAATACTAAACGTTAATGAACAAATTTTTCGTTGTGTATTTTAAATGTTTTAAGTGTCTATTGTTAGAAATTTACGTCTTCCACAATAATAAACAATATATAAATATACAAAATATAGTATTTATTGTTTATGCAGTCTGCAACGAAATTACTTGCAAATTCAGGTTGTGGAACTGGTTTAAAATTCAGTTGCAAGTTTTTTATTAGTTCTCGGTAGGTGGACTAGTGAGTTGCCCTGCGACGGTATGTGGGCAGACATTGGCTGTAAGAAATATTAACCATCCCTTACAACGCCAATGCGTCATCGAGCTTTTTTTTTATTTAGTTCACAACATCCACGCTCACTGTTGGCCGTGCCTTTTTTTACATTTTACTTTTATACATTTTGGCGTTTTTATATTTTTACTAAACATCAGCAGATCTTCGCTGGACTTCAAGTTTGTCGTCTTCTTGGAAGACGTGGCCCAAGCTGACATTTTTTTTCATTATGAAATAATATGTACATAATATTTAATAAATAATATATACGTAATTCTTTTAATTCTATTTACCACAATCCAGCGGCCCCGTCAGCGTCACCAACCTTAGGATCTACTCCTTGTAACACTGGCTCAATCACACTTCAAACTGTAACATAATAGGTAGTTCTGTTCTGTTATGAGTGATACCTACCCAGATCGACATGCACAAAGTTCCAACACCAAGAAATATTACAATTTTGGTACTTTAATAGTTTGCCGAACACAAAAATACGGTATTAATTCGTTTGGCCACAGCAGTTTTTGATGAGTGTTTAGACAATGAAAAAATATATATTAAAAAAAAATCCATTGTATTTTATTCAAATGTGATTTACAAGACCAAATAAAATCGTCATAAGAGCCGTAATTACAAATTATTTTTTTTCTCCAATTGTGTTAACATTTGAAGAAAAAATCACGCCGTTTCATGCTGCTGTTTTGTTCAGCATGAAACTCTTTTCCATAAATAATATAAATTGATCTACATCATTTTTAGAACAGAGCCAGATTATCCAGGCTAGGCGAAAGAGATCTTTCGAAAAAAAAATTGAATCCAAACATTTCTCTTCTTTGATTAGTTTGAGGGCATACCTTCGAAAGTAAAAAGTCGTAATTGAGAAGAAATTTACGTTGTGATAGAAAAAGTATATTTTAGGAGTTAGAAAGAAGAAAGAGAAGAAGAGCGTTGCACCAGATGCGGCATCAACATAGGATGCATTGTGGGATTTCAAGACTATTGCTATAAGCTCCGCTGACCTTAACAGCGTCACTGGGCGGGACGTGACAAGACTCCGCCTTGTAATTTGAGCCTGCTCGAATTACATCTATCCTAAAGGTGTCAGACGAGAATGCACCTCCAAGAACATGGTCGGTAGAGGCGAGCACATGAATGGTTACGGTGTAAAATATGACATAGTTAATGGAAGTTTGGATCCATAATTTATGGTAATATTTGATCGCACGCTCGCAAGGGTATCACTTTTTGGAGAACATCATTTGGAATCGGTGATCGTCTACAGATATCTGTGTTAAGTGGTGTATCTTTCGGACTAGACAGACAGATATTGTGATATCTCGGCTAATATGCGTGATATAAATATAATTCGTATAATTCGCATATTCTGTATAAATCAGGAATAATGTGACTACCAGTGACATTTTCTATTAATTGGTTGGTAGTTCTGGAGATGAAACATGTACAAACAAATTTAACTTATTTATAATATTAGTATATGTAGATCACATACAAAAAAATTTAAACTATTCTATTTCACAACGCGTTCACAGACATCGTAAGTGAACAGTATT
Organism: Vanessa tameamea; assembly: GCF_037043105.1. Lineage (NCBI taxonomy): Eukaryota > Metazoa > Arthropoda > Insecta > Lepidoptera > Nymphalidae > Vanessa > Vanessa tameamea. The sequence goes on from NC_087337.1 coordinate 299,046, forward strand.
AGAGGATTAGATTGGAATAACGACAATGAAGACATGTTGGGGAGGCTGGAGAAGAGGGCACAAATGGTACCACCAAGGAGATTCTGGATTACATCCTGAAAATGGCCAAATTAGAGACGATCTGATAATAAACTGACGGAATAATTTCCAGACTAAGGAATCCAGAATCCCAAAAAGACAATAAACAATAAAATGTATCTGATGCTACCAATTAATAAAAACATACAGGCACTCTAGAATAAAAAATAAATTACAAATTATAGATAAACACAAAATACTATATTTAAAATTCAAATTTATATATTCTTTTTTTTGGGTTATTGTGAGCTGCCACAGATTCTACCATCGAAAACAACTTTGTTTATAAGTTATACGTATTGCTCATTGTTAAATTGAACTGTAAGGTTCTTTATGAATAATAAAAGATTCTTAAACCTGAAACGCACGGATAACAACATATCGCTGGAGATACATGTGTAACAATTAAAAAACGAGACCTAATTAAAAATAAATTAATTAAAAAAAAGTGTGGGATGATAACTCGATAAGCAAAACAAAATAACTATGTTTTTGAGTATTCAGTAAAAAATATAGCCTTTAATGTATTTTTTTAGAAGATGGAAGATCAGAATGTTTTTTTTTATGTGATAGGTGGCCAACGAGCAGGAGGCTCACCTGATGGAAAGCGACTACCACCGCCCACATCTGCAAAACCGGGGGGCTTGCAGGTGCGTTGCCGGCCTTTGAGGAAGCGGTACGCTCATTTCTTGGAGGTTCCCAAGTCGTATCGGCTCGGAAAAACCGCCGGCGAAAGCTTCCATAGCGTGGTTGTGCGAGGCAGAAAGTGTCTTAAAAATCGCGCTGTTGTGGATTTTCGGACATCTAGGTGGTGCGGGTGATATTTGGAATTTTGACGAGATGTCCGAAGGTGAAATTCAGCAGCCGGGATTAAATTTAATAGCCCTATTACAATTACGACTAATTAATTTATCGATTCCTTTAACAACTGCTGTAATATATGTTCGAATTAAGACTTACGAAATGAATTACTTATACGTGTCGTAATCGATAATTTTAAGTTAAAATACTTTGCCTTTCAATTGTTTCACATCGAAACTCAACGAAATATATAAAATAATTGTTGATCCAGACATATAAATGTCGTTTAGCAGGTATTTAATAGAACACTGGACTGAACTCTGAAAACATTGATTTGTCATACGGAAGGAGTCATAGCAGATTGATGAAGACGGGATTATGACGAGTGGTCCTGATGTTGAATGGTCATTACCTTTTACTACATTAGGACATCGCCAATATGGCACCAACCTTGGGAATAAACATGTTATGTACCTTGTGCCTGTAGTTACACCGATTTACTCACCGGAGTGTAAACAATATTACGTGCTGCTGTTCGGCGTTAGAATATATGATGGGCAGGCGGTATCTACCTAGATTAATTTCCACAGAAATCTACGCAATATCCACTAATATTCCAAAATTAGAAGTTTTAACACGATTAAGTTCGAAATTGGAAAAAAAAATTATTGGCCGCGTTGTTTGAATCCAGGACTTGATATCGCCGTAAAAGCTAGCCACTGGACCAACGAGGTTACATCATAATACTAAATCACGTCTATATATGGATATAAATACATCGGAATTCGAAACACTAGCTTTGTCAGGGTGCTTGCCAACTGCGTTGCGTTTGGGCCGCATGCCTCGAAAGTCGAAACTAGCCCACTTGTAATGTCCAAAATTAATAAGTACATACATTTAAAGAACAATTGCAACACGTGCCTGTCTATGACTATCTATATCTGGTGGTGAGTGGTCACCACCTTAGACATTGATGCTGTAATATTAACTTACATCGCCAATACGTCATCAACATTGGAAACTTAAATTGTCCTTTGAAGTTGCACTGGCTCACTCGACCTTTAAATTGGAAGACAAAAAGGCCTGGATATGCCATTGGGTTCAGCTTATATATAGATATACTATATAGTTGACTAGTAATCGTCGTGATGTTACGTTGAAACCCCACCCTATCCCCACCTCCATTACGTACCGTCTTCCCCCACGCGTGACTCGCGGCCTTAAAATAAACATAGACACTGTCACCTTGCCCAAGGTCAGGAGTCTTTTGCTATTTATAAGTCAATTAGCGCACTATAATGTAAAATCATAATAATCTCTCTTATTTAATAGCCGATTTTATAGAATATATTTTTAGTAGTTAGTATATCGATTTCTCTATTTAAAGTCATTGTTAAACCGTTAAAAAATCAAGTTCCTGAATCACGCTAACGTTTGGTTCACTCCGATACATATAGGATCTCGAATTTTCCAATATAGTGCACCCACCGACTATGCCCTGAGGTGCGATCTCATAGAACACACCCTCAGTATGAACGAGCCGAGCCCGAAAGGGTTCAAATTCCAAGGCGGAGTTTAGTACTCGCCCCCATGCTGACGCTTGTTCAGCACAATACAAACAGACAAAAACAAAACCAAATATACTGTTGATAGTTTTTTTATAGTAACGATTGTCGATGGGAACTACGGAACAGGTTTTTTGAAACGTGACTGTGTACGTGTACACTGTACATTAGTAAAGTTATTATCTGCACTGCTGGACTAAAACTTCGTCTTCACTTATGTGAATTGTTCCAGTTTAAACCTTGATTTAACCAGAGCTGTGACGATGTACGGAATGATCAATATTCCATACATCGCCAATGTCTTTTGGCAGTGGTGATCACCTAACATCAGGTGAGCCAAATACAAATACAAATAATTTATTCATAAAATAAATATGAATTACAACCTGCATCCTACGTAACCTACGTCATACATTTTAGAGAATATGCAGTGCGATTCTCTTCTCTCTCTTCAATCCTGTTTCTTCATTAACAACAAAGTTTTTGCTCGCTACCCTCGTCTTCCACCAGACGTTACGACTGTCCAACAGCGGCCAGTGTATCGTATTATGGCGTATGTTTTCATTGGTCAGGCTGCCTACTTATATTTCAAATAAAGAACCATTAAGATCTTTTGAAAGACAACTTATCCCCAATTAGCAACAGTACCAGACACGTGCCTGATAAGCAGTCTTCTCGTTATCTTATCGGAACATTTTCGATTGAAACCTCATTTTATGAGCGTATCAGTTGACCGGACATTTTGCTATAAATACACGAAACGTTGACGAATTGAAAAGGTGTTATAAGAAATACAAACGGATTTATTTTGAATGTCTTTGACAAGTTTTAACTTCTTGCAAGGCTTCAGTAAAAGTCTCGTCCTCGTCTGTAGGATGCTATTGATCAGTCATCTTTGTGCCAGTTGGAGAGGTGATTAAGCCAATAACTAAAGGCATAGAAACAGCTTAGTTAGTCTTGTGATGTCGAGGTTGTGCGTTCATATCCTGGATGAAGTGGTGTAGGAGGTTGATTTTTGATTGAAATCCTGCCAAATTTTTAAAAACGGACCAGACAATTTGGTTTGCAAATAAATATAATAGTAAATACATATACATACGCCCAGACAAACTCTCGAATTACTAACGTTATATTATATTTAAAAAAAAAGAACTTAATCTTTACGTATATTTACATAAGAATTATTGACATTAAGGCCTTAATAACATAGAAATAAAAATTAAATATAGTCCCTGTACAAATCATGACTGAGTGAAATGGTGACAAGGATGCAAGCAGCATTTACCAGCACGCCTGTCAATATGGTTTGCATAGACTAAATAAAATTAATAATGAAAAAAAATATGTCGAACAGGAGCAGTTCATGAGCGGAGCTAAAAATTGGTGATCCGCAAGGATCAATTTTAGGTCCATTGTTATTTTTGTTATATATAAATGATCTTCTCTTTACGTTAGAGGTATTTGTGATATTGAATTGTTTGCTGATGATACCTCATTACGTTTGAGAGTTGACAGGAAATAAGCTCATTATGACCTCATTGCTTTACAAAAAATAATTTAATTATAAATGCCAAAAAGACAAAATGCCTTCTGTTTTCCTTATCTAATGTTTGAAAGAAAAAAATTAAGTTAAATTTAAACAATAGCGATCTAAATGTGACTGATACTACAGTATATTTAAAAATCACTTGAGACTCAAAACTTCAATGGAATCCTCGGTTATCATCCCTGGCAGAGAGACTCAGCTCCGCAGCACGCGGTTAGAAAAGTTACACAACCAACTGATGTTGATACTGCTCGATTTATATATTCTGGTTACTTCATAACACATTAAAACTGTTTTCATCAAAAAAAGAGCTGTCTGATCTATTTATAATCTTGGAGCTCGAGACTCCCTTCTGGATGTTTTTAATAAAATGTGTATACTTGCAGTTGCGTCACAATATGTTTACAACAATATTATCTATATTCACAATAATATAAATACTTTTTGAAAGAAGAGAAGAGAACGGTGACAATCATTGTATAGACACGAGGAGGAAAGATAAACTAACAATAACCAGCTTCCCACTTCGCCTATTCGTCCTACCTGGGGCACGGTATTCAATTCTATAATAAGAATATTCTTAAACCACAGTCTTCTTTAAAATGGCCTATGGCCTATTAAAAAGTTGAAAGCCCGTATCAAATAAAGAACATTAGCATGTGGTACATCAGGCAATACAAGGTTGTATTCATGATAAAATGTAATTTTATTGACATACTTTGTAATTAAAATTGTGGAAAATCGTAACTATTATGTATTTATATTCACAGCAGCATTGATCACTTTGATAAAATCAGTGATAATCATTGTATGTGCACGAGAAGTAAGCATAAGCTTATAACGCCAAGTTTCCGACTCCGCAAAGTCAATAAATCATTCTTGGGGCAAGGTATCCGCTTCTATAATAAAATTCCGCAGAAATTTTTAACTTTGCCGTTTCATACATTCACGTCAATTGTAAAAAATAGATTGGTAAAGAAGGCATATTATTCAATACAAGAGTATATTGAGGATAAAAAAGCGTGGAGTTAATGCTCGTTGACTTTCAGGCAGGAGACATAACATACATAGATAATTGTATTTAACTAACAAGACTGTATTTTTAGATGTTGAAAAAGAGTAACTACTGAGTTTCTTGCCGGTTCTTCTCGGTAGAATCTACATTCCGAACCGGTGGTAGCTTTATTTTAAATAGTTTGTTAAATGACGATTCAAAAGTGCTTGTAAAAGCATACTTGAATAAAGTATATTTTGATTTGATTTATTGAGTTTGTTGCCGGTTTTTCTTGGCATATTCTACTTTCCAAACCGGAGGTAGCTTTAAATTTACTTTAACACTATAACATGACTAATTCCAAAGTGCTTTTATGTGCCTACTTGAATGAATATTTTAATTTTGATTGTAATGACTTTTTTTGATTGAATGATTGTTTTCGGTATGTACTGACAACTTTTCAGACATCAAAGATGGCGGACAATTTGCGTCATTTTTTTAAATGTCGTCTATGTTTCATAAACGTGATAGTTTTAAAATATTTAAGATAATATCTTGTAATTTATCATAGATAATGTTAAAATGCCAAAAACTAGTGTTATTTATAACAATGTTATCTTTATATTTAAAGTGTAAAATAATCATTGATATTTTATGATTGCTTTGCGTATCTAATATATAAATTAGACTTGCCTATGATTTGGATTTGAAATTCATAAGGTTACTCTCTCATGTAATAACACTGACTCACTTATCCTTCCAACTACAATATATTCATAAAGGTTTGATGTATTATATATTGTTAAACTTTTTTTTTTGTATGTGGCGCTTTGGCTCATTCGCCTGACCACCTAACTACCTTATTTGAAACAGTATATGTTGTTTTAAACATATAAGCAAACCGATATGATTTCCTAGAACAGTGCGTAATTTTCCCAATGACAATTAAATAAAATAGTCCAAAATACGATAAGATATCAAGTTGAACGAACTACTTAACGTTATCTGACATTCCAAATTCGAACCAATGTCAAGGCCGCCATTTTGTTGATTTAGACATTCGTGTGTCGTGTTTACGCCAGTAACACACACTGGCGTAAACACGACAGATGAATTTATATTTGATGATATTCGTTTAGTTCTATTTTTAAATATATTTCGAAATGAACAAGGCGAAGATTCGGTATTATTAATCTTGACGAAAATGTTGTACAAAAACTGTTTGTACCAAATGTTCTTATTATATAGTTGTGTATAATCTTATTAAATGAAAATGAATCTTTGTCTGTAACTTAACTCCTAAACGGTTGGACCGATTTCGACAACTTTATCAGTGTATTTGAGATTGACCCTGAATCGCTTTTATAGGAACTGGCCCGTAGCGTTGCCTTCGTAAAGTAAATAATATTCATACTTCGCTCAAAGTCGAGGCACCTCATCACTATAGTATAAAACAAAGTCGCTTCCCGCTGTCTCAGTGGCGTAGCATAGGTCACCCGGTGCGGATTCTAAATTTGTTGCCCTCTTATTTTTGCAATCCATTATAAAAATTTGTAAATAAATAATAGTTATTGAGAAAGCTTGAGCTTGCATCACCCATGCATAGAACCTGCATAGGTACCTGGGTATTTGGTATTTGGTATCAACAAAAAAAATGACGAAAAAAACACTGAAAGAGATTAATTTTTTTTCTCTAACTGCGACCTCCGCAGCGCCGCCCCCGGCAAAGTGCCGCCCGGTGCGGACCGCACCCTCCGCCCCCCCATGCTACGCCACTGCGATGTCTGCCTGTCGCTATGTATGCTTAGATCTTTAAAACTACGCAAAGGATTTTGATGCGGTTTTTAAATAGCTAGAGTGAGATATAGTTGATAAATATTGGTAATTTTAGAAGTTTCTAATGTCATATATAAACACATTTTTTTGCGATTAACTTAAAACGCTGGCTGAACCCTACGAGATAGACCAAAATAATGTTATACAGAACTGTACACCTTAAAAAGGTCTACAAAAAAGTTCGGGATGGTATTTGTTTATCTCTTAGGGATAACCCACAATAACCACTTTTAATCCTTTACTTTTCCCAAGAAATAATGGCTTATTTCCGAAGAGATTTTAAGCAATACAGCATTAATCCTTATCCAATTAAGTAACTTAAATACGTTGTGCATTTAATATAGATTACAGCCTGTAATTTAAATGAATATTTTCGAAGATATTACAGATTTAAAATGTATTTATTTATTTGGGATACAAACAATTATAATACACTTAACAGTAAAGACAAATATAAGAAAAACATAAATCAATCAAGTTTCCACTTAAAACTAATGCAGACAAAGATAACTTACATTAAAAACAAAAACAAAAACAGAAAGTATTAAAAGCAAATAAAACAGTTACAGTTTAATAATATGGCGTAGGTAAACTAAATTCAAATATATCTAATTCTTTACAATGAATGTTATAATTTTGTACGTAACAAGAACATATTTTTTGCATAGTCACTTAAAACGGGGTACAGACAATAAAGATTGGTTTCTCGCCTTAAGGCGAGGACATTTAAAAAGTACATTAAGTAGACTCTTAGAATCAACAAAGTTATGGACAATTTTATATAAAAAAAAATGTAGGGAC